>NW_027266725.1:0-64487 GCF_046630445.1 Rutidosis leptorrhynchoides
GAGTATTAAATTATTAAATAATTTATCAATTTACTTGACAAGTCATTACATTTTTACAATTTAACTCTACCAACACGGAGTAATATCTATTTGAGAAATGATGAAAGATCATACACAAATGAAAGAAGTTAGAACGTCATCACGCGCTTCCTCGCTTAATCTATACACTGCAAGAAAAATAATGTAGTATTTGGATGAGAGTGGCAACGCACTCAGTAAGCACCAAATACAAAATATAATAATATAAAGGTAGACTAATAAATTACACCCACAGAAGTTTCAAAATCGATTAGAGGTTTCACAAACTCGATTTCTTCCCAAACAATGTGAATATATTTATATATATTTTTCCAAAACCTAACATTCCGACACTCAAACAAATCCATGAAAGTTCAAAGGTTTCTCAAAACCAGAACACAAATCAACAAAGATCCAAACAATCAGAATTTCCTTACCAAAATCCAATAGCCCGACACTCACCAAATCGAAACCAACTAGGCATTTATCTCGAATACGAGGAATGAATATATTTATACTTTTATCAAATCTCATCATAGTTCAAACTTCACAAAACCAAATCCGCTTTAAAATGCAGACTTATCGATTTAAAATCCAAACTAGTTAAAGTGGTTTTTATCAAGTCAGAATTGAGTAAAATCGAAATGGTTTATTAAACCAGGGAAACTCCGACATTTACCCAAGTCGGTCGTAGGCACGTGGTACCTAGATCCTGTCTAGGTACAGTAATGATACGCCTTACTGCATCTTTTGGCTTAGGTGTGCAACCATCGGCCTCACCGCGGGCCCGTCATCGTTACGGAAACGGTAACGACCCGTCTCCACGTCTTTTGGCTTTAGTTAGCACAAAGCCAACCTCGGCCTCACCGTGGGCCCGTCCTCATTACCAATGTCACCCTAGAAAGGACAGGAACCCAAAACTAGATAGTTCATCAATAAATTCGGTCTATGGCCATAACCTACACATGTGCCCGAGGAAGTATTTATACTTCCGTTCGAGAAATCATCTCAAAATCCGAACTCAAAATCTTAATCGAAATCGATTTTCAAGAATTTATATGAAATTCATTTACACCAATAAAGTCGGATTTATTTCCACGAATTATTTCTCAAATCATTTAGAAATCAGTTTTCATTAATAATATGAAATTCATGGATAAAATGGCTTTAAAGTCAATCAATTAGTGAAAGCTTGAATATCAATTCAATAATTATATTTTATCAAACCAAGCCCGAATTATTGTTTCGATAATCAAATCGATACGCAATAATTAGTTTCCACAACCAAATTCATCAAACATATTTTCCAAGCATATTTCTATATATATATATATACCAACCACAGATTTATTAGAGAACCGTTATACTAGCATATAGTGTATCGGGTACTTACCTCTTCCGCTTCTGCGATGCCACTCCTAACCAAAAGGCTCAATCTCAATCACCTATTCGATTGGCGTCACCTACTCGAGGGCGAAGGATATATTACAATCTAATTCACAAAATTATGTATGTATTCCTATATGCTTGCACGCTTACCAATATGCATAGAATATTATATGTACGTACTCTCTTGCAGGACATATGCTTAAAAGCATATTTATTTAGTTTACAAACAAACCATTTATTAACAACACTAAAAACAAATTAACTCCCCCATTACAAACACATGCTTAATCTAAAAATTTCAAGACCGATTATTTGTTTAGTTTAATTAACTAATGAACTAATCAAGTTTTATTTCCCCATACCAACTCACGACTCTATATTTCAACCCAATTTTGAAATATATATAATCATTGATCAAGTCAATTGACAACATACATTTTATCAAATCGGTTTCTTAATGCATTATTCCCAAAATGTATAAATATATATATATTTATACCAGCCAATGACCTACCCAATTCTCATAAAACCAATTCATGATCCCATATATCAAATCAATTGTAGCTAACACTTTATATCAAACCCGTTTCTCAAACAAATTATTTTCAAAAATATATATATATAATATATACTTACAAGGGCATACAGTTTATTAGTAAACCGTTATACTAGTATATCTTATAGTCGATATTTACCTCATCTAAGCCAAAATTCCTTTCTCGAAGACAGGTTCAATCGCATGCTCAAAGTCAATTTATATAGCCTACTTGAGAACAAAAAAACCATTAATTAATATTTACTAAAATGTTAAATGATATCCCACATGTCAACCTTTACCAATATGAAAGCATGCCAATGCGCACAAACATCGTACACACATAAATTCCTGTAGCCACACTCCAATATGGATACTCAATATAAACTTTATAGATTGAAATGGTAATTAATTTGAACCAAAATAAAATAGACCAATTATCATTCTATATATATATAATACATATATTCAATTTTTTAATAGCCTTAGATTAACAAAGAATTTCTTCAAATTTTGAAAAATAACCCATAATCCCAATTCCTAACCGTAAACTCTAATAATTAACATATTTTATTAGTAATAACCTGCCACTAAATTAGACAACCATTAAATATCCTAAAATATTTAATTAACCTTTAATTTCATTATTACACTTCACAATCAATTTTTTACTATATGAACAAAAATTCATGACATGAAAACTTCAATTCTCATAATAGCTATCAATTGATCAATTGCCTCCATGAATAATTAAGCTTAAGTTAATAATAAATTAGGAAGCTTACCATTAATTAATTAAGTCATGAAATTCTCCTTCTTCATCTATGGATCTTTCCTCGAATCCCAATTATGATGAAATCTCTCTTCCTTTCTCACGAACTGATCATCCCTTTTTTTTTCTTCTTTTTTTTTTCTTTCTCCCCCTCTCACTCAACTCTCTCCGTTTTCTTCTTATTAATTACCTTCCAGTTCATTTTTTTTTAAGTAAATAACTTCCATCAGTCGGTGAAAGTGTGTGGAAACATTAGTTTCTTACAACTCTAAAAACATCCCTAGACTTTCACTACTTAATCAGCTACATTTTTAAGTTTAGTAACCTACAAATAAGTTCCAATATATATATTTAATTTTTAATATAAAGTTAGAACATGTCATAAAAATTATTTTATTTCTAATCATGCGTCTTCTTATATGATACGATGAATGCATGTGTGCTAACACGTTAAAATTCTACGTCTAATTAATAAATATTTGGGGTGTAACATCATATTTTTGATAATATTATTTTTTATACAACTTACAAAACTAACAAGTATAAGATGCCATTTGCACCATTTACTAGACTCAACGGTCATCCAGTCAATAATATTATTTGGTTGTGATTAATTACAAGATGAAATTGAAAATACCTTTTAATGGAATTTTAAGAAATGGCTGGAGGCTATGAAGGGGATACTACCGTACCGATTTAAATTATCACCGATCAACATTTAGCAATGAAAAATACTTTGCTTCTAGTATAATAGAAAAAAAAAAGTTTACAGAATAACTTTCACATATTTATCACAAAACTCGACCTTTAAGTCTAACTCGAAGAGGTGCTTTCGAGAGTCATTTTTGGAGATTTTGAGAAGGATTTGCATGAAATAATGACTACCTATACATTTTAGAAGGGAATGATTGGCTTCGTGATTTATATGATGTAATAATGGCCACCTATAATTTTCAAAAGAGAATGATTGGCTTCGTGATTTATATGACATACGAGAGTAGTGGATACATGTCTATAATTGAGGTACATTCTTCGCCGGAATGCATACAACTCAAAGAAGTGAGAGAATGAATTCGATCTTTGGTTCTTTTGTTGATAAATCAACTACTACTTGAATTTGTTGGCAAGTATGACAAGGCAAGTGATCATATTTACAAGAGAGAGAGAGAGATGAAGACAATGAATTACGACATAAGTCATGAATAATGACTCTTAGATTGAAAATTGAGGAGCATGTTGCTTCGGTTTACGCCAGAAATATCTTTGAGAAATTTTATGAGGAGTTTAAGAAGATTAATCAATTTACAAAAGAATAGGTTCAGAAGACTGACTTGGAGGCCAAATATAAAGTGACAAATGGTTCCATCCTCG
Organism: Rutidosis leptorrhynchoides; assembly: GCF_046630445.1. Classification (NCBI taxonomy): domain Eukaryota; kingdom Viridiplantae; phylum Streptophyta; class Magnoliopsida; order Asterales; family Asteraceae; genus Rutidosis; species Rutidosis leptorrhynchoides. The sequence continues at coordinate 4,086 of NW_027266725.1, forward strand.
AGATTCATATATTGTGACAATGACATAAAACTCAAATATGTGTAAATACGAGTGTAAGTTTCATGAATTTATGGAGACTTTATGTGGACATATTTTAGTATATTTCAAGCTAAGAATTTTGTTGAAATTTCAAGTGAATATATATTGTATTATTGGACTAAAGAAGCTTCTAGGGACTTAAGGAACAGAAAATAACAATACAACTAGTCCTAGCGACCGGTATTTGTTAAGAGCATTAATAAGTACGCACGTGAGTCATGAAGCTACTATTAAGTTAATTAGCAGCTCTTACTGAAAAGTCGGAAAGCATTTATAGTTTTATCATGAATGACCTAGCTAATGCCTTTGGAAAGACTTCTTTCATGGAAATAGAATTGATTACGAGTAAAGAAGTGCCTCTTTCATAATCAAATATCCAAACATCCAGTGACGAAGCCACGTTCACTCATATGAACACCCAAAATTTTTGAAAAAAATAAAAATTACATACTAATATAAATGTTTTTAGATTAATTAAAGTTAATAAAGATATACATCCTCTCTAATTATTCAAGTATTTTTGGCATCAAAAATTCTGAACACCCAAAAATTCCATCCTACCTTTGCCCCTGCAAACATCAATGGGTGAAAGTATACAAGTGGATGAACTTCCACATTGTCATATTGCAGACCCCCAAAAAAAGAGCAGTATTGAATTATCTCAATTAAAAAAGAAAAGAAATAAGGTGAAAATTACTGGACTTGTCCTTTGGTTATTACTAGTATGATTTATTAATATCAGAGTTGTTCATATTGTTTTAAAGTATCACTTTGTTCTGCAGGTTTTGTTAGAGAGTTAGAAATGCAGATAGGAGAGGTTTGATGCAGCATTGGAGGTCTCTATTTTGGATGTTGTTACAATTTGGATGGAACTAGCAAGCAGTCCTCCTAAATGTAAAGTTAATATGATACTCTATTATCTCGATTTCTACAAGCATTTTTTTGCAACTTTATGGTCTTCTTGAAGCTGATCATTTGAGCGAATTGGCATCTCTCTTTCACTTGTAAGAGCATCTTCAAGGGAAAGAATTCAATATGGACAGTTGGAAACAGGGGTTTGGAACAGATTTATGGGATCCATCTGCATTTATTTGTTCCTCAAAGTAGTTTGATGCCTCAATGATCATCTGAGTTGCTTATTATTCTAAGCTAGGAGGAGCTTAAATTTCTAAAAATGATATTTGTTAGAAACGGCTCGAGAATCAAGAATCAAGAAGATTGTGTCATGATATTTGATTGCATCCAAGTAATCAAGAAGACTGTATCAACAAGCCTCTTGTTCTTATATAAAGAAGTTAGTAACCAAGATGTAATAAATCCAAATGTGTTCAAATTTCTTTGGGCAAAGAAAAAAACTAGAAAAAATAACGTATGCCTATTTTATTGAAATTACATAGCAATGATACAAGTCCACCAATCGGCATTAGCTCTACCAGTCCCGAATTCAAAAATTCCTAAACTGGAACAGTTTCATTCCAAAGAAGAAATCAAAAAAAAGAAAAGAAAAAGAGGATCGTTCTGATTCTTCCTTTTGATACTGAGAGAGGAGTTCCCAGGAAACATCCACCGATAACAAAAAGGTGGTCAACATAGGATTCTTTCTTGCTCCTTGCTCATCATCTTAAAAATGTCATCTAGGACAAATTTAAATCAAATTAAACTTGTCCTAGATGACATTTTTAAGCTCTTACAAAACCTGCACAACAAAATAATACCATAATACAATATGAACAATTGTTAGATAAATAAATCATAAGAATTAAGGCGTAAATCATTAATTTTACATCATTTTTTGCAACTAGTTCGATAGTTACCAGGTTCTCCCCAATTTGTGCACTTCCATTTTTTCCATCCCTAATTGCGATAATTCAATACCTCTCTTGAATCCCTTGTTTTGCGTTTCTTTTAGCGGCTCTTTCTCCCCTCCTTAATTCCTTTCGTCCCTTGGTATTTGACTTTTTTGGGTCCGCAAAATGAAAATGTGGAAGATAGGTATAAAGGGTCATCCATCGATTTGGATGTTTGATTGTGAAAGAGGCACTTCTTTATTCGCAAGCAATTCTTTTCTATGGAAGAAGCCGGTTTTAAAGTTTGAGCTATCATTCATGATAAAACTATAAATAACCTCTGAATTTTCAAGAGAGTTGCTAATTTAATAGCTTACTAACGCGCGTACTATGATTAATTTACTGTTTATGTTTATATTTTCGTCGCAAAAGTTTTGACATATAAGGTAAAGGCGTGTCATATAGAAACTCTGAAGCATCAATATAAGAAGCTTCTATCTAAATATTTGTTTCATAACAAAAAAATTTACAGGTTTATGAGATAAAGAAAATCAATCGTAACTATGATTGTTAGATGATATTACCTGTTAATTCAAGTGAAATCGACAACCTAAGGGTGAAGATAATACCAGGAAGGAGGAAAAAATAGAATTACTTTCAATTTTGTGTGTAGGCCCTGTCGGGAACAAAAGTAAAAAGGTTAGGAGAGAACTAACGGAGAATTAAGGTGACTTAACGAGTGAAGTTAGTGATGTTAACCAGATTAATCTAAACCATTGATTGCATAAATAATGGACGACTCAGATTAGGTGTATGTCTTTTAGACTTACACACGGTGTGAGTAGATCATTCCCCTATACATGAAGTAAGTAGAGAAATCTGATCCCCACTGCAATAAACTCCAAATGCAAGAAAGAGCTGAAATTTACATATCGGAAACTAGAATATAGAATTTTGTTAACTTAATTTTAATAGAAATAGAGAAAAATGCTAGTAGGAAATAGGGCTACCACCACGGTACACTTCTCCATGGCCGGTAAATCATGGCGGAAGGTTAACTATGGCCATGGGTTTTTTTAGCGTGGTTTTTAATCTTCCACGAGTACAAAACCGTGGCATTAGATACTTTAAATCTCAGCAACACAGACAGTGAATGAGAGAATGTAACAGGAGAGATTTTTATGTGACAGTTTTCGAAATAAAAGGATTCAAACCATTTTCCCTTCAACAATGTAAGATCATAGTTGTGTTTTGATTTCTAAAGAGAAAAACATATCAAATCAGGCTATTTCTTCAACTTGTGCACGAAAATGGTAAGAACAAAGCATAAGAAACTACCTTTGGCTCTTTTTCAAAACGGAATTTGCAGTACAACCCATTGCTTTTAGGCAAAAGGCAAAAGGACAAAAACTACACTACTTGGACATCAAGACAATTTAATTTTAACTTTTCTAATGGTAAAGAGGAAGCTTCTAGGCTTGTTCTTGCAGTAACTTTCTTTCATTTGCTCTGCATTTGGCTCATGTAAATTTCTGAGACGGCAAATTCTTCAAAAGTGTTGATTTGCACAAGACTGGCATTTGATCGAACACTTATGGATATCAGCTCAAGTTACTTCATCAGCAAGTTACCTATGGTTCGAGTGAACCGTTGTTCTCGTGAATTATTCCTCCATGGATAATCTTCATCAGCTCATAAATAACTTGTGTACCTACTGAATATTCATAGATTCCTAATTCCTACATACTTCTCATTGAAAACAGACACAACAAGCAACTTGCTAAACACATTTCAGCTAAAATGACTTGCTCGGAGCTAATCTCCTCACACATTACGAGCTACAGAATCAATGAAACATAATGCGTGACCTAATTCTAACAGCAGACAAGTGACTAGACTTTACTCAAATCTCACTAATTTTAGGGTTATAGCCTTCAAGGCGCAAATGACTATCAGAGAAAAAGAACTAAAATGCAATTAAAGGACATAAGTAGGCCGATTACCTTCTGGATAGAAAAAGCCCTCACGTTTTTCGTCGATTACTTCATTGGTTTCCGTCAATTTCTTCGAACGTGAAGTTCGTCAAATACCCGTTTCGAGCAAAATCCTTTTTTTTTTTTTTCGAATTAGGGATTTGCTGTATTTGGGGTTTTTCCGTCAATTGCTTGGATCGGTTCAGCCGGTGCTACCGATTCGGTTCCATCAATTATATTATCTGTATCGAGTGATCCAATGTTTCCATTAGATAACTCGATTTTTCCGTCGATTGCTTTGAGTGAAGCACGTGTTCTCTCGGTTTTTCAGTCAATTACATTGAGCGAACCGTTGGTTCTCTCGATTTTTCCTTCAATTACGTTGAGTGAACCGTTGGTTCTCTCTAATTTTCCTTCAATTACGTTGAGTGAACCGTCGATTCTCTCCAATATTCCGCCAAATACATTTCCGTCAATTACTTTGGTTTTATTAGCGCAGACCTCGAGTTTTCCTTGGGTTTCGCGTAGCCAGGTCCCTCAGTTTTTCACCATGTTTATTCGACTTCCTCTCCAGTCTCAATTTTCTGCTCCACTAGTTGAGACCGTGTTTCACCAAGGTCCTCAACTTTATCAATTGTACTATTCAGACCTTTGTCCACTTCTGAGTCCAGTATTTTTGCTAGCTTTGACAGCCCTTGTTTTGAAACTGCATTACTTGTACCAATGATGTAATGCTCGAAGATCACTTCCAGTCCCCGATGATAAGATACATATCGTGATGTCTAAATAAATTGAAGACATTGCAAGTCCGCAACTTATTTCAAGAACGCGTTGAAGATAATTCCTTTTGTTTGATTAATATATACAATTCGATTTAGGTAGTATTTTTATTTATTAAATATTGGTGATATACGATTTTTTTTTCGTTTTCCATATAATATATTTAAAAATAATATACTTCCTTTTGTACCGTATCAATTTTTCATATGATACATTAGGAAGTATATTATTTTTTAAAATTGTAATCACACGTTCACGCTTATTTATTTTGTTTTTAAATATATTATTCTTTCCGTCTATTAATACTTATTTTTTTAATTTTTAAAAGAAGATGTATTTAGTCAATATTAGTGAATATATATATTTCTTTTTGAATGTATCTAGAAAAACTTAAAAAGTATGTATTAGCAGACGAGCGAGTAAAACATATACAAATAAACATATGTTGACAAATAAAAGGATGTATCTCGATATAATTTATGTTAAGATATACCTTTTTTTTTATTGGATATATCTTTGGGGTTTTTTTTTTGAGAAGATTATTGGATGTATCTATTTTTATTCTTTTTGGTTAAGTTAAGATACATGTATTATTAAATGTACCAAACAAAAAAAAATTAGACATAACCATATTTGATGGTTAAAGCAGCGTCTTCCTCATCAAAAAGTGGAAGATTCGAATCTCGTTAGGAACGTAAAAATAAAATGTTCCTTCTAAAAATAAGATCGAATCTAAAGGCAAGAATATATTTATGAATGAATTCAAAAATCATTTTTGACAGATAAAAGCAAAACTAAAAGTACATCTATTCATAAGTTTTTTTATGCTTACTAATCATAATTTTTTTAAGGATAGTTAAGTAGTATCATAGAGTGAAATAAAGATAATTATTGACTAAATTTGCCTGGAAGAAAACAAATGAACGTTAATCACCTATTTGACTGATTGCGAGAGAATTATTTTATGCTTATTTTTTATTGTTTTTTTGTTTGAGAATTGCTTATTTCTCATTGTTGAAAAAGAAATAAGAGTTATTCATAGCATATATATATATATATATATATATATATAAGATAGCATATTTAATTAAGCTTTACGGTCTGTCCCAGTAATACGCCATTCCATCTTTACCGTTATCCCTAAAGACAAGTCCTTGATCCGTCACTGTCCATGTGCATAATCTTTCATCGCCACATTGTCAAAGAAAGTGACTATTTTGTGCATCAAACGATCTCATATAAACATGATGTCGATGGTTAATCTTTGGGTACCATAAATCACAATGGCTTCGCTTCATCCAAAACCAGCCCGCATCGACTCCGTATTCATAATACTGTCCGTTTTCAATTGTATGAAGTTGACCATCATTAGTACAACTGGCATCTAGTTGTTCATAGTTTGTGAGGTTGTTAACAATACGTATGCTTAATTTCGTGCTCCACCAAAGTTTCGGCCAATGCAAATGCCATTTCCCCAAAGTTGGATTAGCCATAGATGCAATCAACAACATGGAGATTAAATTTTTTAAATGGTCATATGAATAGCTCATCATTTCGGAGAACTTAATTGGTTAACGATAACGGTTTAAGAATATCAAAATGTACTTACTTTTCATTCATTTTTCTCAAATAATTATCAGGTGGACAGTGGAATTAGTTTGCTAGTTGCTGTGGGCAGTTGGTAGTTGGCACTTTATGCCTCATTGCATGGTGGCTTGCATTGATCATTTGATTCAGTTGGTGCGTATCTGTCAAGTTTACTTTTATTCTATATTAGCTTAGTTAATTTGAATTTCATGATTCTGTACGTAGTTCCGAGTGTTTTACACTACTTGTTGTTGTATTGTCACATTTTAATATGTTGGTCGGTACTTAAATTTAAAACTTTTTGAGTTTTTTATTTCCTTGCTTCCATTCTATGTTATTTTTTATGCAAAACATAATTTTTTTAGCCTGAAAATAGCTCAAAAACTTATGACTTTTTAATTTCCTTTCTTCCATTTAATTATACATTTTATACATGAAAATGGATCTTACGAATGGGATAATAATATTTTTGCTATTTAAAAAGAGAAAAAATTAACAAAATGGTATCTCGTGTTTTTTTCTAATATTTTGCTACTCATCCGTTAGTTTTATTAACAAATTTATACCTACTGTCAAATTTTGCCTATGTGCCAGCAAACTTCCGTCAATTTTGCATAGTCATCGCCAAACAAGCAACACATCACAAGCTGACTCAGCAAAAATGACACGTCATCATCATAAGCCAAAAGTGGCTATCGGATTACCGTCGGTGTTCGTCGGAATTTGTAAATTTGTTATGGCCGGACTTGTTTCAACGATGTGAACGCAGTGGTGGTGTCGGATTTTTCAAATTTACAATCATTTGGTGTAGATCTAAGCTTAACGGTTCAGCCATCGAATTTTTAAGCTTAGATCTACACCAAACGGTTGTAAATTTGAAAAATTCGACACCACCACTACATTCATTTTGTCGAAACGCGTCCCCCCATAACAATATTTCCAGATTTCGGCGACCATCGACCACCAACGGTGGTCTGACAATCTCTTGAGGCGGCGCCGCCGTCTGTGGTGGCCGGAATCTAGAAATTTTGTTATGGCGGGACTCGTTTCGATGAGACGCATTTCGTGGTGGTGACGGATTTTTCAAATTTATAATTGTTTGGTGTAGATCTAAGCTTAACGGTTCGTTTACCGCATCTTTAAGCTTAGATCTACACCAAACGGTTGTAAATTTGAAAAATCCGACACCACCACAACATTCGTATCATCAAAACGAGTCCGGCCATAACAAAATTTCCAGATTCCGACGACCACCGACGGTGGTCCGGCAGCCACTTTTGGCTAATGATGACGACGTGTCATTTTTGCTGAGTTAGCACGTGATGTGTTGCTTGTTTTGCGATGTCTATGCAAAATTGACGGAAGTTTACTGCCGCATAGGTAATATTTGACGGAAAGTATGATTTTGTTAGCGAGTCTAATGGAAGGGTAGGAAAATGTTTGAAAAAAACTCGAAATAACATTTTGTTAATTTTTTCACTGTTCAGATAGCAAAAATGTTATTATCCTTAAAATTAATAGATCGCCAATCGGCCCTGTTTTAATATATCAATCTACTCTTTATACTTAAAAATTTTTATACTTCATTATGATCATGAGAATTAAATGGTAACATCTTTTTTTTCTTGATAGAGATTTGTAATGAACCGTGAACTTCCAATTTATAATCGTGTCTTCTTTCGTATCACGACGAGTTTGTTCCTCTTCTTCATAATACTAGATGTAAATATTATTGATTGTATGATTCAAGCTTTGTTGTTACCGTCCAATCGAAGGGGAGAACTGTGAAGAGAAATTCTATTTTCAATGTTCATCAGGGACTCTAATATTCATGAGTTTTGTCATTTCATTGTTAAGAGGAAAGGAAATATAAAATTGCCAATCGATGGGTGATCAGGAAGTTCAAAAGGCTCAAACCAATACCCAAGTGGTGAGAGAAGTGGTCGTCGTTGAGGAGAAATCCGCCACCGCCGCAGCTGTCGTAGAGAAAGAGGCATTGTTTGTCACCGAAATCAAAGAACAATGGGAGCAGGCTACTTACGCCGTCGTTGTAGAAGTGGAGGTAGAGAATCCTAGTGGTGGCGCTAGCGGTGATGAGGAGGTGGTGGATGAGTTTAAGGAAGTTTCAATGATGGTTCATGGAAGGTATTGAAAATTTTGATGACCAACGATGGTCATGGAATGTGACAAAAAATTTGATGACCAACAATAGTTATGAAACGTGAAATTTTTTTGATGACCAACGATGGTCATGGAAGGTGACAAAATTTTCGATGACCAACGATGGTGTTGAAAATTGTGAGACCTTAGATTGTCATGAAAGGTATAAAATTGTTTTGGTAACCATCGATGTTGCTGATAATTTTGATGTCTTTGGATGGTTGTGGAAGGTATAAAAATTTTTTAGGACCATCGATGGTGTCGAAAATTTTCAAATGAAAATTTTGATGACCATCGATGGTGTTCAAAGTTTTCACCGAAAACCATCCCATGAAGTGTGTTGAAAATTTTCGATAAAAACTTTGATTATCATGGAGGGTGTTGAAAGTTTTCAACGAAAATCATCCGATGGAAGGTGGTAAAAATAAATTTATGACCCTTCATGAAATCATTCCCATAAGGACTTTATAAAATTTTCTTTGACCATCGATTTGCGAACATAAATTGATACTTAACCATTGACAAAACCACCATTGATTGATTAGAGAATTTTATTCATAAATCATGCTTCGATGGATAAAATCCTCCTTTATGTCATTCAATCCTTATCATCAAATAAGCTTCCTCCTCTAAGTGAACTTGATTATGATGAGTCTTTCCATAAATGTCGACATTGAATCATTTACTTGAGCCGTTGGTTGCTCATGTATGAAAAGAAATAGTTATGTGACATTGGTTCACATGTAACTGCCCAGTTGGAGACCTTTGATAGGATGTTTTTAGGTTAAAACCGTAATAGTATTGGGCTCTATAAATACTCTCTTATCTGGCCATTGGTGCCTTGATGGAAATGTGACAATTCTGCCGACTGTGGCTGATAAAAAATCTGGGTTTTTGCGCCTAATCTACTTTTCTCTTCTCTGTTAATTTTTCTTTGATTCTGCCTAGTTCTATATTAAGCTAATAAAGAGTTTATGGAGTCAGCATCAAATATAAAATACTTATTTCTCTAAACTAATCTGTCTGTTACAAAAATGTCTAAGGACAAACTCAAAAATCTAAGCAATATGATTGGCCGTGAGTTATTATTCTCTTCATTAAACCAAAAACCATTTTTCTTGACTGATTGCTCTTCAGACTTCACAGCTTGAGTTTGAACCAATGGTGTTCTCCTCTTGTCTGTGGATACAGTCATTGATATATAGTGTTGCTTGTGATGATTTCAGACAGCCAACAGGTAGAACATAAAAAAGTCTAAAAAGAAAGTCACGTTGTACCAACTGACCAAATAAAGAAATAGGGGGATTATAGGGTAGTAATGATTTATTTTTTACTAAAAAAAAAAAAAAAAGAGATTTGTTTAGGCATTATAATTTGAATTGGGAGTGTGGAAACTTCCCACCACTTTATCGGTATGTTAATTAAAATATGACATTTATATATAGATAATAGCGAGATTTTTTCAATTTTAAATATGTTCTGATTGTAAATTCAATTGCAATTTATTGTCAAATCGAAATTCGACGCATGATGTTTTATTGATGAATAATAATTTGATACATGTATTTTAGAACTTTAAGATTAATAAGGTTTCAAGTTACAACTTTAAGTCAATAATATTTTTTTTCCTATTCTAATTAAGAAATCAAAACACAATAAAAACATAATGATTCCTAATAAAATTCTACTAATTACTTTTTTCTAATATAATAATTTTATTCATAATCAATTTTCTATCTACTATTTAAAAAAATTATTTCTAATAAAATTATAATACACTATATGACTTTTTCAATTTTAAATTTGTTCCAACTGAAAATTCAATTGCAAATTTTATTGTCAAATCGAAATTCGACACATGGATTTTTATTGATGAATAGTAATTTGACCGATGTATTTTAGAACTTTAAGTTTAATAAGGTTTTAAGTTACAACTTTAAGTCAATAATATTATTTTTTTCCCATTTTAATTAGGAAATCAAAACAAAATAAAAACATAATGATTCCTAATAAATTCTACTACTTAATTTTTGCTAATATAATAATTTCATTCATAATCAATTTTCTATCTACTATTTAAAAAAATTATTCCTAATAAAATTATAATACACTATATATATTTAAAATTCATTATATTCTTTTTTTCTATTCCTAATTAAAACGGGCATGTCTTCTTTTTTCCTATTCAAACGAGCATATTATTATAAAAATTATTCCTAATCAAATTATAATATATATTATTTTTTTAATTTTTTATTAAACTACCTAATAAAAATCCGCTACATTCTTTTTCCTATTCTTAATTAAAATGAGCGTATCTTATTTTTAAAATAATTAATATTTTTTTCTAATTAAAATTCATTATATTCCTTTTTTCTACTCCTAATTAAAACGAACAAATCTTCTTTTTTTCCTATTCAAATATACATATTATTAAAAAAATTATTCATAATCAAAATATAATATATATTATTTTTCTAATTTTTTTATTAAACTATTATTTATAATAAAATTCTGCTATATTTTTCCCATTCTTAATAAATATGGGCTTATCTCATTTTTCAAACAATATTAGATTCAATTTTAAATTTTATTACGAAATTAAATCTTGATATGTAACTTTTATTTTTTTTTGCTATGTTTATTATTTTTGAAAATAAATTAAAATTTTAATTTTAGGATTGTAGATTTTGAAATAAAATCAAAATAATTATAATTGATATAGAATTAAAATAATTACATTTTATATAATATTTGACATAGATTTAATAATATTTAATACAAATAATTATTATATAATTTTTTATATGATATATTTAAATGATTAATTTTTAAAGGTACGGACATTCACAGGGGCCCACTGACTTGTATAGACAATAGCAAGATTTTTCAATTTTAAATTTGTTTCAATTGCAAATTTTATTGTCAAATCAACATCCGACACATGGCGTTTTATTAATGAATAGCAATTTGACACATATATTTAAGAACTTTGAGTTTAATTAAGTTTCAAGTTACAATTTTAAGTCAATGATATTATTTTTTCCCTATTTTAATTAAGAAATCAAAACACAATAAAAATATAATGATTTCTAATAAAATTCTACCAATTAATTTTTTCTAATATAATTATTTTATTCTTAATAAATTTCCTATCTATCATTTAAAAAATTATTCCTAATAAAATTTTAATACAATATATTTTCTTTCAAATTTCTTATTAAATAATTTTTCATAATTAAAATTCATTATATTCTTTTTCCTATCCTAATCAAAATGGGCACATCTTCTTTTTTCCTATTCAAATGGGTATATTATTAAAAAAATTATTCCTAATCAAAATATGATATATTATTTTTTTTTGTAATTTTTTTATTAAACTATTATTCCTAATAAAAATTCGCTATATTTTTTTTCCTATTTTTAATTAAAATGGGCATATCTTATTTTTCAAGCAACATGAACAACTAAATTGATTAGATGAACTTATAAATTTTATTATGAAATCAAATCTTGATACGAAATTTTTACTTTTTGCTACGCTTATTATTTTTAAAAACAAAATAAATTTTTAATTCTAATAGGATTGTAGATTTTGAAATAAAATTTAAATAATTATAACTGATATAAAGTTAAAATAATTATTTTTTGATATAATATTTGACATAAATTTAATAATGTTTAATACAAATAATTATTATATAATTTTTTATATGATATATTTAAATTATTAATTTTTAAAGATACGGACTTTCCGTCCAACGGACGGACCCACTGACTTGTTTGACAAAATTCACGACTCAACATAACATATGGAAATTGAGATAAAATTACATTATTGATTTATTTGAAAAGGAAAATAAAAAGTAGATATATTTTGAAAATTAAATAAGGCAAATTTTTTTAGAATTGTATGGGTTGGGAAGGACTACCCTTTTATGTAGTGTAAATTTATATAAAAAAATAATGCAACTTAAATCAAATTAATTGGTTTAAAAAGAGAAGAAAAAAAAATCAGTTTCTTTCTCTTCTCTGTCTTTAGAAAAAAAATTCTGAAAAATTATTGATGAGCAATCTTACTGCGTATTCTCTAATTACTCTTCAAAGTAAGATGTCCTACCTTACTTGAACAGAAGGCCGGAGACGGTCATAAATTCTGCTCTCATGTTTGTATCAAAGGTTGAGAATTTTATACAACAGAAACTTCTATTGTAATAATCAAATTTTGATAAACTTACTAGAATCTGTTTTAGTACTCTATTTTTTTTTTCAAATCATATGTAATATGTATTTGGTAGTCACCTTTTTTTTGTTTTTGATAAAAAAACATGTCTCCTCCACTACAAACAAAAATAATCACGCTTCACAGAATAAAAAAAAAACGAAGCGCTTATTTATTTTCAAAATTAGGGTTCTTAAAACTTTTGAATTGGGGATTTTTCTAGAAAGTTTTGTGGAGATTCACCAAAGAAATTATGATTTACGTTTTATATTATTTAATTAAAAAATATATCATTTTTCTTTCCTTTTAAGTTAGTCAATTGATCATTTAAATTATTAAATCTTATATATTATACTGAGTCATAAATATTATCAAATATCATATTTTAATTAGCATGTTTAAATGTTGAGACAGTGACTTAAGAATTTCTCCACTTGTTGTGTTGGAACTGGAAGGCAATGAATCAAAAGAAAAGGCATGTGACGCCGTTTTGTATTAATGTAGAAAATACAAAACAATATGACAGTAATAGTCCTTATGGTTTCCTCTTTGTAAAGATAAAGCCCTATATTCTTTTGTCTGTATCCTTCGCTCCTATGATTCTAAGTTTTGTGAAATTCGGCTTAATTTACTATGGTCTCATTGTGTCTCGCTTTTGGATATGATTTGTATTTTCCAATTGCCTGCCTTAATTGTTTTGCTGAACAAGAAGAAACAGGCAGCTTTTCATCTTAGTCCTATTAGTTTACTTTCGTCCACCAAATCTTATGAGCAATGCCTGTGTCACGTTTCCTTGTAACAGCAAATAGGATCTGGATTAAGGCATTAAGCTATCTAGGTCCAAGTGATTTCAATGCTTCTTGGTTGATGGGGACACGTTCATCCTATACAGACGGGGTTCGCTGTTTGTTTATTTATTTTGTGGGAAATTCTATTGGTTGTACAGTACTTAGTTAGGGATAGGCACCGGCCAAATTTCTAACCAAACCGAACGTCAATCGTTTTTAAAATCTGAAACGAACTGAAAACCGATCGACCAAACTGTCAACCGAATTTTCGGTCGGATTCCGGTTTGGTCGGTCGGTTCACATAATAATTTGGAATTGAGCAATTGCTGGAGCAAGACGACCCGGATTTTCATTCTCCATGGGAAAATGTCTACTTCATGCATGGCGATAATTGCATAATCCAATAGCATACTCTAAGCATTTTTAAATACTAGCATTTGTTCGTTTCTATTGTTCCAAATTTCAGAGATTGCAATGAAATAGCTGATTGAACAAACTCTTAAGTTTCATCAGTCCATTTTTTGTATTACAAAGTTTACTTGTTTGGACAGTAGATACATAAAAACAGCAGATTGGATAAACAAAAACCTTAAACATGAGCAGTGCCTTGGGTGAACTTAGGATCCTCACATCTGTAGCGTCCATCAGGTCCAATGCCAAAACCTCTCGGATCCGCAAAAACATTCTCCAGTAGCTGGCTGCGATCTGGGTGTGGGCTCTCGTCGGCGAATTCAACTGCGTCCTCCACAACCTCGTCTATCTTTTTCTCTATTGCCTTCAACTCTGCTTCACTTGCTAGATTGTTTTCAAACATGTACTTCTTCAAGGCCGAGATGGGATCTCTAGCAGCATAGTGAGCCTTCTCAGCTGCCAAACACAAACTACCAATGTTATACTAACAAGGATATCTATCATCTGATGTTAGAATTAGACAACAATATCAACATCCAGCTTTAAGGACACAAGACTGAATTCTGACACTGGCAAAAAGGCTATTACTCTACACATGGTCATATTATTTTGAAACAATGATGAAACCAACACACTTGAACCCAATAATTGTGTTTTAACCACCACACAGGGATAAATAAAATTCTTCATGGAGTTAGGAGCCAACAAATAACAGCAAAATACATGATTAATAGTCTTACGTGAAGAGCACGTAAGATGGAAGTATTCAAGTATTTAGGACTATAGAAGACTGCATGATAAGTTACTAAGAAACATAAGATGAAAGTCTATGCACATTTAGTCAATTAGCACAGAAGTTGATTATTGCAGTCCTACTCCTATCCAACTGAACGGGGCCTTTCTAGGCTGTAGCCACTCGATGTAAGGCAGCGGTAATAGCTTCAAGTAATATAAAAGCCACAAACCAAAAGGTACACGGTGAGATTCCATTTTTCGTAACAATAGCTCTGGGGTACTAATGCAACCACTTGGCACAAGGTTCAATCCAACAACTGGTTTAAAGACTCAATCACATAACAAATCTTAAGTACAGACACAAAAACAGAGACGCAATGAACCAATAGTTGAACTTAGCAATTAAATCCGCACTCCCCAAAAATTGCGTTTAACCACCACACGATGATAAATAATCCAACACCAGGTTTAAAGACTCAATCACAGAAGAATCTGAAGTAATCACAATAAGAAAAACAGAGACGCAACAACACAAGAGTTGAAATTAGCCATTAAATCTACAGGCAACACAATGGAAATCGCGTAAAAAGCAACTAGCCAAAATGACACAGAACAACCTACTAACCTGGATCACGAAGCTCATCAGGATCAGCCAAAGAGTGTCCTCTAAACCTATACGTCTCGCACTCCACCAAAGTGGGCCCTTCACCTCTCCTAGCCCTGCCAATTGCTTCCTTGGCAACCTCCCTCACCTTCAAAACATCCATACCGTCAACATGAACACCAGGCATCCCAAAGGCCGGACCCTTTTTCCAAATCTCTGGATCAGAGGTTGCCCTCAAATGCGACATCCCAATTGCCCACAAATTATTCTCCACAACAAACACTATAGGGAGTTTCCACAAGGCTGCCATGTTCAAACACTCGAAGAACTGACCATTATTAGCAGTCCCATCACCAAAAAAGGCACACGTCACATGATCACAATCCGCCTGTCCCAAAACCTCCCTCCTATACTTGCTCGAGAAGGCTGCACCCGTGGCAACCGGTATTCCTTCACCAATAAATGCAAATCCACCGAGGACATTGTGCTCTTTCGAGAACATGTGCATCGATCCACCTTGGCCCCGGCAACAACCGGTAGTCTTTCCGAAAAGCTCGCTCATGACAGCACGAGCTGGGACCCCCTTGCTGAGGGAGTGGACGTGATCACGATAAGTGCTAACGACGGAATCTTCCTTCTTCAGAAGCCTAATAAATCCAGTTGAGACAGCCTCTTGTCCATTGTAAAGGTGAACAAAACCAAACATTTTGCCTCTATAGTACATTTGGGCACACATGTCCTCAAAGGCTCTCCCTAAAATCATATCTTCATATAGGTCCAATCCCTCCTCCTTGGTGATCAGCTGCATACATTTAATATATAAACACAAACATTATAATACTGCAATGTTTGAATTATAATCACAAGACTCATCAGAGAGCCTGAGGAAGTCATGAATCCAGATTCCAAACAACCGAAGATGAAAATTTAAATTTTGATTCGAACCCTTTGTTTATAACGTCAAGTTAAGCTAAAGAACAGATGAGAAGCAATGCACTAAACTAACAAGAAACTTGTACACAGACGAATTCGAGATTCATAATTCACAGAATTAGCTAGAAGGAAACGAAAACGGAATGGAAATTGAATTTGAAACTTACCACATTGGAGATTGGTTTGGACTTCTTCTCCTTAACTTCAGAGACAGCGACAATAGGAGATCGAGCTACAGAGTTCACCCGAGTCAGTTTCGTCGTTGTTGTAGAATTGCAGCTAAGCTTAGTAGAAGATCCAAGAAAAGAAGCAGATTTCTTGAGAGGATCAAACATAGGGTTCTGGTCATGTGATCTAGCTCTGGTGGTATACAGAGGGAGATGAGGCCCGGCAGTGGTGGCAGAGAAAGTGGCCGAACTCATTGCTCCCCAGTTCTCGTTTCGCTATAGGTAGCTAGTCTTGTTTGGAAGCTGAGAAAACCGAGAGAGAAAAGTGAGGGAAAGAAGTAAATGAAATGGTGATTAATAAAAGAGGAAGAACCGGGCGGAGCTAACGAGGGAGAAGAGTATGGGAATGTCCGCCTCGTGTTAGCCACTGAACAATTGGCTTTGGAAACTCAGACAGTACAATACAACCATGACGTAGTGTAGTAGTCACCAAAACGAAACGTTTCGATATGGACAGTCAAAAGACAGTTGGAGGCTCTGATCGAATCATAGTGGAAATCCAATCCCTTCGCTTCGCGCCAGACTCGGAAACCGTAAGTCAGGCTCCCTTCGCCTCTCGGAAGCGAGAAAGCACTTCATCATCGCCACATGGGTACAAAGGTCAATTAATGTTTGACATTGCAATTTGCACATAGCAATTCAAAGGCTAATATTGTCATCTTCTTCCTATAATTCAAAGTTGAATAAACTCCATTTATTTAAATCCGTCTTCTACGTTGATTCATTTCCGGCAAGAGTCTGAACATTCAACCTCAAGTTTATTGACTATCGAATGTCACTTGAATTTAATGTACAAAACAAATCACTTCAAAATTGGGCATAAAACTTTAGAATGAATTCCCATTTGACAAAATTTGTGACGAATTCCACAATTACTACAAAATTTTAAGATTGTACTTGACAAGCAGAAAGAAAATACAAAATCTAAAAGAGTGTGCAGGAAGAAAAGAGTAAATCCCTGCTAAAACTTCAAAATTAAACTTTTGAAAATAAGAAATCCTAATCGAACAGGCTGAATCCCATGTCGTCGTCACTCTCTTCCTTTGCTTCCTCCTGTAAAACAACACAATATATATATGATCACAATTAATTCATAACAAATTTAGACACACACCACTCATCATAAATACTATGTTTTTCAAAAGTACCTTCTTCTCCTCAGCCGGAGCAGAAGCAGCTGGTGCGGCGCCTCCAGCAGCAGCTGCAACGGCAGCGGCAGCAGCACCTCCTCCACCAGTACCAACACTGGTGATGAGATCGCCAATGTCACGGCTAGAAGCTAGCTTGGCAAATAAGCTTGGCCAGTAGGACTCAACTTCAACGTTGGCAGATTTGACAATGGTTGTGATCTTTTCAGCCTATTATAATATTATTAAGGAGATACCCCGAGGAAGATAACAACATCATGAAAGGAAATTTCAATATATAATCCATTCAACGCTCACATTACAAATACAGTGAAGCTATAATGTAATTGATTCATGTACAAGCAAAATAGACCAAAGCAAGTACTAAGTCATACGCATGCATAAAACGTATCCATTTCAGAGATACAGAGAATTATAATTGAAAAAAGGATACAGTAACGGGGATATTCTCGTCGTGGAGGATCATGACAGCGTAACTGCAAGTTAGCTCGCTAAGAGACGACATCGTTCCTTAACTATACATCAACAAAAGAACAAACATATAAATACCAAAATTCAGTCGCGCACAATGATATCATCATACATTGATCAAATCATGATTACACAATGTTATGAAATAATGAGAAATTAGAGGATTACCCGATGATGTGATCTGCAAATTGTGAGTTTCTGGAGAAAACAGAGTACAACGCCGATCTCTCAAGGAGGATGAAGATGGTCGATAGGGTTTGGTGATCGACGAGGGAGATTTATAAGGGGTCTGAGAATGGGCCCCAATATTTTCGTAATGGGCTATTTGGAGCATCCGATCCGGGGTTGTTCAAAACAACAATTGAGTCGAACCGATATTATATGAATCGATTATGAATGACAAATGGTCGGTTCAGCTTTCTAAAAAAGGAATTTTGATTTCGATTAAATTTTTTTATATGCTCCAATAATGATAAACAAACTCACTCAAAATCGAACTAATCATGCAAACTGTTTACGGTTTTAGAGTGTTTTACATTCAATGACTTCGATTTTGAGTGAATTCAAAAATCATATCTCTGGCCAGCCAAGTCCACAGATGCATATGTATAATGTTGGACAAAGTGTTGTCAACTTTAACTTTACATAATATGCCACAATGTATGTTTTACTGGAAATGAAGGGAACACATAAAAAGGAATGATTGTAATATGCATATATGCTACTCTTTCCGTCTCAAAATAGATGCAAATTTTTACATACAAATTGTATTGAAAAATTTGCATCTATGGGACGGAGGTAGTATTATGACATTTTTACAGAAGTTGAATAATTATTCACTTCTCCAGTTCTTCCATTCTATCTTTTTCACTGAAACTTCTTCCACCAACATGTGTTCCAGTCCAGACCCGCATGCTTTAACTTTCTTTCAATACAAGTAAAGTTATTACATCAACAACACATTCTGATTTGGATTCTAAATATAACCTCTTCATCGACCCTTGTCCAAGAAGCATCCATTCATTCCAGTATGAGGATTAAACACAAAAGAACAATAATCGAAAGCGAAAGATCAATGGACTAAGAAAAATGAATTACAATGTTAAAAGTGGCAGAGCCATCCGAGCTCTCCCCTTTTTTTGATTTTGGTTGGTTCGAAAGATATAAAACAAATCTTTTGAACCAAATAACTTTTCCAGATATGAACAAGGACTGTTTGTATGTCATTGGATGCTCCCTGTATCCATGACATGGCAATTAGTACCTAAACTAAATGGAATCCAAAGCCAACATTTGGATTCCACCTTATACCAATAAATTAAAATTGAATTCATCATCCTAATGCTAAAAGACTACTGCTGCTACTTAAAAAGTTCTAACTTCCTAGTTCAAACATGTATCGATATGATTATGATCGATGACACCAACTGAACGACCAATCAATTGAGATGCTGAATTTTCAGAATTGTTCACCCTTTTTTGTGTTGCGTGTTTGATCACATGTCCTTTGAATAGTAGAACACTCCTTAACTAGGATTGCGAAGTCGATGAAACTTGTTCTGAGGAACTTCCTGCCGCCTGTGAAGTACCTGACCCTGCTTCAGACACGGCTGCCGGTGCTGGTGGTGATGATTGTGTTGACGTTATTGCGCCTGTCATTGTCATTATCATCGGAGCTGCAATTCACATATAAATTCACATTTTATCAGAATGAATATCCACAAACATATCAAGATTGAATTAGAGGTTAAGCTTGTAAAGAGTTTACCGGTTGAAGTAGTTGTGATTGGCATTGAGGAAGGGAGTGATAATATTCCGGCTGAGCCAACTTGATGAGGCAAATAGGGGTATTGTACTATTTGGGGATACTGGAATCCGATGTTGTGAGATTGATTAGTTTGTGGTGCTGCGTAAAATGGGTAAAAATTATGGAACATTCCTGGCACTCCAGTTGCATAATAAGGCGAGAATTGTTGTCCTCCATATACGCCGTAGTAGTTCTGAAAATTGTTATCATCATGAAACTAATTAAGATCAGAAAAATAAAAAACAATGCATATAAAGTACTAAACAAATTGTGTGTAAAATACTAACCAAAGGATACATTGTTTCTTCTGAATATCCAGAGTATCTGCAGAACACGTCCAAAAACAAATGAAACTCATTAAAGGATAGAGACGTGTCGATTAAAAGTTGAAACTGAAGGGTGGGGATAACTGGATTCTTTCATACCCATAAGCTGAGTAAGGAAATGTATATTGACTGGTTGGCTGCTGAATATGCGACGAAGACGAGCTGTGGTAAGCTGGTGGCACCACCATTGCTGACTGAGGTCTTATCCTTCCTGGACCTGGAATTTCAGTTGGATTAGATCATGCTACAGTCAAGGAAAGTCAAGGAACATTTTTTTTTTTTTAAATAATAAAAATGCCCGCTCTCTATGCATTTACTACTTTAAAGATGAAAAGGGATTCATTGCACATGAGCTTTTAGTCTCTAAAACAAAAACCCCTTTAACAAGCATTATCCATTTCAACTTTGCTTGTATAATTCAAATATGCTAGGAGAATATTTTGATGATCACTACTTTTGCAAAAAAAATGAACTTGAGATGAAGTGAACATTACCTTGTTGAGGAGGGGGCTGAGGGCGAGTCTTCTGTGCACCAAGAGATGCAAGATTGCAGTTTGCCCTTCTTCCGTCAATTACTGGAGATGGATTTTGACAAGCTCTAATGGCTGCCTCTGGATCCTTAAATGTAACCTAAATAAATAAATTCATTCATATATCTAATTTCATTAAAAGAAAGAAAGAAAGAAATTAAAGGAGCCACTTTTGGTATTAATGAGAGAATGAGTGGGAATTACTTACAAAGCCATAACCTTTGGATCTCCCAGTATTCTTATCAGTAATAACAACAGCCTCTAAGATCTCTCCAAACTGCTCGAAATAAAGTCTCATAGTATCCCTTTGAGTCTCCCAAGCCAAACCACCAACAAAGATTTTTGTAAATGTCGTGTCATTGTATTGATGCCCTCCTCCTCCTCCTCCTCCTAGTTGATTATTGTTATTATTATTGTTTCCTCCTCTCATCATCTGAAATTGCCTTTGTTGAGACATGAATGACCACCAATAAAAAATATGGAAGAAAACAAAACCAAGATTTCAACTCCCCAATAAGCCAAATATATGAAAAAAAAGAAAAAAAAGGAAAGATTTTTATGAGAAAGATATTGATTGATTGAGAGAGAGAGAGCCGTTTGTTCTTTGATGATGGTATATTGATCAAAAGAAACTACTTAATTTTGGGGGGTGTTCATGTAACAAAAAAAAAACTGCCACTTTTTGACACCTAAGATTCCTCAACAAGGAAGGATATATACCCTCGACGAGAAAATCATTAGTGATGTTTACAGAAGAAGTGGAAAGAGAAAGGAAAAAAGTAGAACTAGGAGTAAAAAACTAACTCTGCATTTTCAATTTGAATGAATATATAAAAAATGAAATAGTTACTAGTAGTAATAGAACTAGTATATGCATATAAATAAATTATTTAACAGAGATGAGATGGAATGGAGAGAGGGGGACAAAATAAAGCTGGTAAGTGGACAAAGTTTCTGGTAGACAACAGTAGGCAAGGTTGTCCAATGAAATGCAATCAAAGACCAAAGACTTACCTTTATTTGCTGTATATATCATCAATCGACGCTTTCTCTCTCCATGCAACAAAAACTAATTAATTAATTAGCATTCTGTGGGCCCTGAATTGCATAATCATGTCACCTTCTTCTAATTCGCTTCGCTGTATTCAACCTTCTTCCAATATTTCTCACTTCTTCTTTCTTTGTTTATATGGATCTTCTTCTTCAATCTCTCTCTCAAGTTTTTCTCTCTTTCTGGCTGTGATTGTGAAATTGCAGCGATTTTCCTTAACGGAAAAAAGTACAGGTAATGGGGTTGTGTTTGTGGGCCAAAACTTTTCTGGCGCAACCTCCAAATTTCATTTTAAGGTATTCTTACGAATAGATTACGAGATTTTTTTATCTTTAAATAGATGATATTTTTAAAATATTAATATATTTTTCATATTTTTATTTTTATAATCATCATCTTTTCACAAATAATTAATAATTTAATAAAAAAATAAAAAATAAAATAAAAATAATTTATATATTAAAATTTATGATATTAATACCTAGAATACCTCTCAAATTGTCCTCCATTCTCTATTTACTTATTTGGATTATCAAATTAATTAACCCAAAAAACAACAAAAATCATTTTGATTGGTACCCCTGTTTTTATTCTCAGCCAGCTATTCCTTCCCTTCCTCATAATGACCAAATAGCCCGCTCTTTACTTTCAATATTTAATGCGTGACAAAGAATCTCACTCTATTTTTATTTTATTTTATAGAGACGAATAATATCCTTTACTGTCTGTTGACTTATTTTATTTCAAAGGATTATGTTTTTTTTAATAAACTATAATATGAAAATAAAATAAAATGAAAAATTGGTGTCAAATCTTTTCAGTTAGTATGCAATACTTAGCTATATATGATACTTATTTGAAAATTGTAAGATGTAATTATTTATAGTCATAGGCTCATCTCACCATAAATGCATCATAGAATATGAAAGCAATAGATTCTCAAAAAAAAAAAAAAAAAAAATGAAGAAAAAGAAGAAAACAAGAAGATGAAAGCAATGTATTAATGTCCACCTCCAAATTAATTGACAGACTATGTTTATCTAAACATCATATCCACTCACTTCATTAACCACCTAGCTAAAAGTGACACTAAATTCATATTAAAATAACTTCAAAAACAATAAAAAAATCAGCATGTGGTACTCTAGCAAATTAATAGTAGTATTCAAAGAGATTCAAAAATAATAATTATTAAAAAAGAACTTGAATATAAAAATAAAATAAAAAAATTGTACGAAAGAAAGATTGGCATTAAAATATTTAAGAATTATAATCTAGCTGGATTAATTTGGAATTGAAGCCAGATTCACTGAGACAATCAGACGAACGAACCTAGGATTATTAGATAGAGAAATCATTAACCTAAACCTGGTAAGGAAAGTAGGAACCTATGAGCTGTTATGACAGTTGGACAGAAATGGTAAAAATTAAAACATAAAGAAATATACCCACAAAAATTTACTAATTTTTTTTTTAAAAAAATAGTGTTGATATAAAAGAAAAAAATAGTGTTGTAAACGTAGTAAAAAAAATAGTGTTGTAAACGTAGTAAAAAAATAAATAAATTATGAGAACCCGCTTATTTAGCGTAGTAACCGGCGTTTTTTATGGTCAAATAAGATAACTACAGTAATGAGTATTCAAATTTGAATCATTTTAGATTTCATGCATATAATAATTCGAAAAGAAAATCGAATCATGACAGTCCGCTAACACAAACAACGACAATTGGACTTAGATTCGACTTTGGTCAAAGTCAAACTTTCTTTTTAAATATATATATATAAATTTTTAATTTAGAAATAATTAAGCTCTCTGTTTGTCGGCTCTAATGGCGGCTACTAGGTTAGAATGCTGCTGCCGAGTGATCGCCATTTTTGTTGCATCGTACGATTGAGTAAAATTCTGGGATGTTAAAACAACCGTTGACATCGACAGCTGATACGAATCTCGAATTTCCTTTTTGGTTTGAAAGTTTTTTTGTTTTTTTAATTTTTTTTCATAAAGACTACTCCAATTTAATTATTACTTGATTTAATACTGCCCATTATCTTAATATTTTCTTTTCAATATGATCGTATAGAATCTTTACTAGGACTTATGATTATGAAGACCATTTGACCATCTATACATATTATTATTATTATTATTTATTTTTCCCTCAACAATATATATATATATATATGAATAATAGGGTACGGGTACTCTCTCAACATGGCGAATCCGTATCAGAAACGTTTTCGATATCGGTAGCAGTATCGATACGCGTTAGAAACGTTTCGGAATGAAGTTGGAAGTATCGAAAATGGTCAAACAAATGGAAAACGCTGTTGACTTTGTGGGAAACACCAGCAGAAACATTTCTATCCAAAAGAAACAAAATTGAGCACCCGATTCGGTTCAATTGCAATCTAATCTTAGAAATTTGGTTCAATTGACATATTATTTGGGTTGAACCCAAAATTTATCTTCAGACCTAATGAAGTCCTTAGAAAATAAAACAACAAAAATTAAAAAAACAAAGTGACCGGTTTTGCTTCTTCTCCGCCTCGCCAGTCGCCATTGCACTTCAACGCCTTCCCTCTCCACCACCACGATCGTCGGCGCCCTGCTCTCTTCTCTAGCTAACCACGACCACTGACCTCTGAACCACGATTCCTCTCCTTTGCCTTAACAGTCAGCCACTCCTCCTCACTTTGTCGCCAGCGGCCCTCCTCTCTTCTCCGGCTCGCCACAACCACCAGCCACCTACGACGACCTCCTGAGCTTCTCTCTTCTGCCACGAGTCTACCTCCTTTCCTCTGCCACCACACCAGCGAGAGACCTCTTCTCTTCTCCGATTTCAAGGTTTTATTCTCGTTCCTATTATTTGCTGCAATTGATAGTTTGGGGTTCAAAAATTTCGAGTTAATGGATTCCTCAGGTCATGTTAGTAGTGCTAGTACTAATGCTTCATCTCCTCTTGATGTTTGTTTTATGAATTATGGGATTGTAATAACTAATAATATTGATTTTTATTTTATTTTATGTTGAAATAATATGACATTATTTTTTTTTAAAATTTATTTTTATATTATAAAAAAACGTACCTATACCGAATAAATTTAGATTTTTCGTATCCCGTACCCATATCGGCATGGAAACTCATACCCGTACCGTGCAACATAGACAGAGGTTTCATCGTACGTAGTTCTATCATTAATGTTTGGAATGCAAATTTTATGGTGCTTTCGAAAACCACTCTTTTTTTTTTTTAACTACAACTTTAGTCAAGGTATATAGATATAAATATAATATAATTGGAGTAATAATATTAACGTTAGGAAATTAGATCGCCCGAAGTTTGGGGAGGGTTGGAATACCCTATAATGTTGAAATTCGGGTGTTGAAGGAACAGAGACGGAGAAGAAGAGATTGAGAATTAGGATTTCAATTGTTGAATCCGAATTGGCTGTTGGAAGAAGAAGAATGAAGCACAGCGTTTTGCTGCAGTTGGATCAAGCCGGGCTCACACATCACTCGGCCCAAAGGCTTCCTCATGCGTGCCGGCCCATCTTCTTCATTCACTCAGTCGTGGCCCAACTCATCTCTCTGTCTCAACAGCTGTGCGTTGATGGGCCGCGCATCTCACTCAGCCCAAAGGCTTCTTCAGTTCACTCTGATTCGGTCCACTTTCTTCTGTCTCTACTGGGCTGCTGCTTCCGCTCGGCCCACTCAATTCAAGTCAGCCTCGCCTTGCTTCAGCTTCGGCCCATCTCGTCAGCCCAACTTCAGCTCACCCAAGTCAACTTCTGCCACAGTCTTGCTTCCTGCTCAGCTGGGCCTCGCGTCTGTTCGGCCCAGTCTTCATTTCGTCAGCCCAGCTTCAGCCCAAGCAAATCACACAGCATCAGTTGCTTGCCCAGCAAGCAACTGTCATCTTCTCCAGCAGATTACTTCTTTTGCAAGCAATCATCAATCAATTCCAATCACCACCATACTTAAGACACACTCACCACTCCAAGCATAGTCACTCTTTTCTTGAGTATGGAGATGATTGCAATCAAGTATGGGCATAGAATAGATAGTTTTTATATTGTTTTTATTCATTAATTTCAATAATTTGTAATATAAATAGGAGAGAAATTTCATTGTAATCTTAAGCTGAAACCATCAACAAGTTATTTTTCTCTCAATCAATTGTGATCCACCTCTAAATTTCAACATATAAAATGGGGAACTACAACCGTTTGGATGTTATATGTGAACCCTTCTAAACTCCCTAGCTCCATCCCAAATTTCACTTTTCCTATGAAATTTTACCTATATGAACCCTTGCTTTAAAAATACTCTTTAGATGGGTTAATGGTCCTTTATTTCAATCAGTTAATTGCATTAGATGCAAGATTATGTTTACTAAGGTTATGGTTCAAGTAAAAAACCAGAGATTTGAGTAGAGAATATATATATGGATTAGTGAAAAAGGTGAATTTGGGAATTTGCAAACGTAGTAGTATATATTTTCTTGTTCGAGCCAGAATCTTGTTCGTGTCGTGGGGAATGGTTGCAAGAAATCCAAAATGGATGAAATATTAATTAGGTTTAATTTAAATAAATATAGACACCCAATTACTATCTAGCCACTGATTGGAGAAATTAAAAAGAGGGATAATAAAGCGGAGCCGAGCTGATTATGAAATCAAGCCAATTAAGCTACATCCTCAGAAAAGGAAAACATGAGATGAGATGAGATGAGAGAGCGTTGTTTGCTGTATTGACTGATCCACATGACATGAGAGGGGCTGAAATTCCAGCGAGGCTCTTGCAGGAACTTCGTCAGAACTTGCACATGTCCGTCCACAATTCCAATTCCAATTCCAAGTGGAGTGGAGTAGAGTGCGTTAAGCTTTTTTCTTTTCTTTATTACTACTAGTAATAATAATTTAATTTCCAGCTTTTTATTCTTTAGTGGGCCTTTATTAGTTTCTTCCAAGGCCTGGACTATGCGATGCATGGGCCGTCAAGTTATTACTATACGATGAATTTCTGACTCGGATTGACCAGTTTGTGTGTTTTTTATTAAAATAAAATAAAAATGGTGTGTATGTTCATCATTCGTTATTTGATTAATTGTTTAATTTGATTCAATTTAATCAACAAATAAAAAAGAAATTCAACTAATTACAAATGAAAATCACTCCTAATAAAGTTTGGACCACAAATAAATTTCAATACTTGCTATTAATAATAAAGAATCGAAATCAAATTATTTGTTGACATGCAACTCCTAATGTAATTTTGAAGAAAATATCACTTGGCAGAAAAAAATTGGACGACTCTTATTATTATTATTATTATTATTATTATTATTATTATTTTCCTCTAACTAGTAATTATGATGATTCTGATGGTTTAACCATCTCATCTCACAATGGAATAATTTTTTATTCTGCATGGCTTCCAAGAAGCTAACTTGTAACGCATCATTTGTTCTTCAAAATTGAATCCATTCTTTCTCTGTAGAAAAACAAAGCATGCGCATGGGAGGGAAACTCTTTGCAAACAACCGGAGATATTACACTTGCTACTCTCTCTCTCTCTCACTCACACACAGTACACACTCACCATGATTGAATCGGGCTTCCCGAAGGCAAGCATTTTGCCTGCTTTTATTTTAGACGTAGTCTGGGTTTAGTCTCCTCGTTATTAAAAAGAAAAGGGCCAAGATCCTTCGAGAAGCTGCGGGGAGACCAGAAGAAGCTGTTGTCGGATAGTTGTTATAACTTGTAACGATCACATTGAAGATTTTATAAGATCGAGTTAGTTTCGGTTCAATAGTTGAGTTGAGTCGAGTCAATTTGATATTACTGGTTTAATTGAAGAGTCTATAAATTGGTTTTGGGCTATATATTGAGTATGTAAAGCCTAAAACCCAGCCCTTATCTAGTTGGACTGGCCTTTAGTGTCAATAAAGTCCAAGTTCGCTTGTAATTGCTCCAACTCTTTCTAGGCTTTCTATCGAATCGAATGTGGATACTAGAAGCTCGGCACTTACGATTTCTGGGCTTAGCAGCCAAAATCGTGGGCCCAAGTTGGATCCACTGCTAGTTTCATATCAAGACCACCTTTTACTTATTACTAGTCAGTGGGCTCGTCCGTTGGACAGAAAAGTTTATACCTTCAAAAATTAATAATTTAAATATATATATAAAAAAATTATATAATAATTATTCATTAAACCTATATAAATATTATATTCAAAGATAATTATTTTAACTTTATAGCAGTTATAATTATTTTGATTTGATTTAAAAATCTACAATCCTATTAAATTTAAAGTTTATTTTTGTGGCACCCACTTTCCGGCCCCTTATGTCGGGAAGGAAGATGGTGCCACTTGTGCCACGTGCTTATGATGAAATGTCATATTATATAATGAGATATCCAAATTATTACAACAAGGCACACATGTCATAGTATCTGATCAGCGGAAACATAGTTCGAGAATAATATTACACAATAATATGAAATAACGTTATAGAGCCCTATATGTCAAGAGAATGCCACGAGCCCCACCTTATTCAGATAGCTGGATAACGTCTGGAATAGCTGCTACGTATTAAGTCGTACTACTAATCAACCTGGAGAAATTAATATTTTTGATGGAAAACGTAAGCTTTACGCTTAGTGAGAAGTATTATAAGTTCACTGAGATTTATACGAAGACGTATACTGAATATATTATGAAATACTAATTTATGAAATCATGAATTTGTGACTGTGCATGAGATATTCAGAAATACTGAAATGATAGTAGAAAATATCTATGAACCCATATCTGTGAAAATAATAGGAATGACTGATATAGACGCGTTCTATATAGTATTCCTACTTACCATGGGGTATTCAAACACATACCGATAACCATACTAGACATGAGGCCAATATCTAATGATGGCGTGCCATCTGTGCAGACCTAAACTAAGGGGTCACCTGAGAGGACCTGATACTACTGAATATGAAATCATGGGTAACTGGGGGTTCTTATATAATTTATATATATAATAAATCTGTAATTATATATATAATACATGAATAACTGAACATTAATTAGCATGATTAAACAAATGTAAGCATGATTTAAAAATCTGAATTTATTTTTGAAGGTCTCCAGGCCATCTACGGCTATTTAGTTTTCAAAATAGCTATGCCAAACCTTTGGAAATCGTAAAATCATAAATCATGCAATGATGTGTTTGGCATAGTGATGTAAATCATTCATTAAGTATATACTTGTAACATACTAAAATGAAATTATAATAAAACTCACAGTACTATCGTGGTCGTGTCCTTGTCTTGATCCTCGAAAATTTATCAACCTAAATGACATCGATAATTTTATTAATTCTAATTGATGGCGTATAAATAATATATGTACTCTCGTATGTCTTACGTTAATTTTCTACATACTAAAATAATTTGATTATTTATTCATTAACATGAATTATCATTTAAGTTGATTTAATCATTTATTAAATTAATTCTTTATAGATTATACTATTTAAATTACTTAGATAAGTCAATTCTTAACCAATTATATAGAAATAATTAAATATACATATAATCATACTAATTATATATATTTCGTGATTTAGAAATCGAGTAATCAAAATAATAAAAAATTTATACGATCATGTTCAAAATAATTTATAATAATTACTGGTAAATTTTTATAGGTTCGGGTCGAGTGGAAATAATTTTATTAGGTTCAGAAAATACAAAAATACGTTTTTTAGGTTTGGGTGGCTGATTCTGGATTGAACCGAATTGATTCTGATTGAATCGAACTGAACCGATCTGAAAATGCGGAAAAGACAGATTTACCCGTTGACTAAAGTCTCATCGTTTGGTTTTGTTGTAAATATTTTAAAAGACTGAGGGCAGTATAATCATTTAACAGTGAAACAGATTATAAAAGGGATTGGACCGGTTCGGTCCAATCAGAATATCTTTTCTTCTTCTCTTTCTTCTTCCTCTGGATCACGGGGTGCGCTACTTTTATACACAAAAAAATTAAGACGTGAACATCAAAGAGTCTTCCCGGAAATGAGGTTTCTGGATTTAAAAAAAAAAGTTCATTCCGGAAATGGGAAACCCGGAATCACCTAATTTTTTCATTCCGAAAATACCAATCCCGGAATCACTCTAATAACATTTGTAGTCGTTCCGTAAATGCCATTTCCGGAAAGACTACAAATGTTTACCTGTCCCACAATTTCAATGCAAATATTTACGTTTTTGTTTTTTAATACACATTTATAATTTCCTGCTGGGTCACGCCGTCTCCTATGTGTCGTTCGTCGTTGCTGCCGGAGACGTCCGTCTCCGGCCAATTTCTTGGCCATTTCCGATAGAGTTTAGCATGGGGATCACGATTACGAGGTTAGTTTTCTTCAATTTTGCTCCGTTCGTCTTTAATTCCAAATTTAGGTTTCGGTTAAAAATTTTTAAAACGCTGAATTAGAGTATAATCTCTTAGTAGTTGTTCTACTGTTAATGAGGAGTGTTTTGATATAATTTTCACTTTGATTTGACATGTGGAACGGGGTAACATCTTACCTTGAAGTTTCGGTCACCGGCGGTCAACGATTTGGAATCGACGTTTCCGGGTCATGGTGGCTTCGTCGTCGTCGTGGATGCTCCCTCCTCTACGAACTCGGTCGGAATTGGTGAAAAAGGAGTCGACTCGGTCACGAGCCGCTCGTGACTCGATCGTGACTCGGCTGCCACTCATCGTCGGTCCGGCCAATGGCTTAGTGTTTCGTGCTCCTCTCCACCTCGGCTACAATATATATTGGTTTGGTTTAATTCTGGTAATCTTGATATATATTTTTTTTTGACAGATTTTTTGTTTACGATTGTAACTTTAGACGGTTTGTAGGTCTCCGAAAGTTTGTTACAGAGAGAATACTTGGACTGGCTATTGTATATATTCATTCTGCTGTGATTGATTAATTTGTTTGTATCATGAAAGTCTCCCGGCAAATCTCTGTATTACTGCCACAATCTTGACATTTTTTTTGCATGCGTGAAGAAGAGATTAGCTGTAAAAATTAGAAAAATTGCTTTGAAAAATTGAGATGCTGTGTTAGACAATAAAACGAAAGCGTGTCTTGAAATTAATCTGGTAGACATAATGCTTAGGGTAGGTAGATAGTATATTATGCTGGACATGGAATTGTATGTATATACACACCGTATTAATGAAACAATACTTAAAATCGGACATTCGTAAGTCGTGTAGAAAATAAGATATTCGTGAAATAAATCCATACTATACTCGATTCGGATTACTTGAAATTGACAGTAGGAATAGTTATAGGAATTTGCTCGAATTCAATCGAAAAGAAACGTACGTAAATACGATCGTAATTATTATTTATTCGAAGGTCAACTAAACGTCAATATCAATCGCACGATTATCAAAGTCGAAATTATTGGGTCGTTACAATTTTGTTTTCAAAACTAATAAACATAGCAAAACGTAAAAGTTCTATATCAAGATTGATTTCATAGTAAAATTATTAATTGCATTTAATCATTCCTATTGTTTGAAAAATAATATATGTCCGTTTTAATTAAGAATAGAATCAAAAATATAACGGGTTTTTATGATGAATATAGTTTAATGAAAAAATAAGAAAAAATTAATATATATTAGAAAATAAATTAGAAATAACTTTTCATTAATATGCGCGTTTGAATAGGAAAAATAAGAAGATGTACCTGTTTTAATTGAGAATAGAAAAAAATTATTATATTTGTTAAATAATAGATAGGAAATTGATTAAGATTAAAATTATTATATTTGTTTTTATTAGGAAAAATAATTGGTAGAATTTTATTAGGAATCATTATGTTTTTATTATATTTTGCTTTTTTAATTAGAACAGGAAAAAAAATAACATTGATTTAAAATTATAACTTGATTCCTAATTAAACTCAAAATTCTTAAATATATGTCAAATTATGATTCGTTAATAAAACGCCACGTGTCAGATGTTGATTTGACAATAAACTTTACAATTAAATTACAATTAGAACAAATTAAAAAAATATAAATATTATCTATAAGATTATAATCAACTTGGAAAAGGCATATCAATTTAATGGACAAGATGTCAATAGAATGAGAAGAAACCTCGGCGGATGAATGATCGAAGCAAATTAATTGATTTGAAGTATTAAAAAACATTTTGAATGAATCTGTGGATTTTTCTTCATTTTTGATTTTTTTTTTGGGTACGCTGTAATTATTCATTTCTTGGGATGCAATGCAACAGTCACATAACATTGACTTTTCAACGGTCATATTTGGCTGCTTAGCCCAATATTCACAAAACTAAAAGAAGTTTGGATATGTAAGCACAAACAGTAGCAGCATGTCACCCGGCCCACTGATATCACACTGACCTAACAAATAATATGAGATTCAAGTCATTTTCAGTTCAATTGATACACACATTATGATTTCAGCCTCAAAATTCGTTCGTTCATTCATAAAAGGACGGACATGTACCTGGTAATTACGAAATTAAATCACCAGAGATTTTTATTCAAAAGTAAAACTAACCGATTACTATTAAAAAATAAACCGATTACTTTTGATAATCTACGTATAAAATCTAATATTATTCATTTAAGTGCATGAGCATATTATACAAATGATCCAAAAGTAACATTCAACAAAAAAAAAAAGAAATAATATAATAGAATAATGGTTATAGGTTTTGACCATTGTCCAACCGAAATTAACATCACACCTCATAGTGACTTAATTATATATTAAGAGCTGAAAAACTTTCAAAATCAAAATGAGATTTCTTCAAAGCGTGAAATAATATATATAATTAGTTAGCGAGATCTAACAATTAATCATTCAGGAATTCACTTAAGTTCCTCGCCTTTAATCATCGTTTTCGAAATGATAAATGACGGAGCAACCACTTTATACTTTAGTTACTAACCGGCAATGTGATTGATGGCCTCATCTTTTAATTATTTATTTTAATTTGCATATTATGTTACATGACGATACTTATTCATGATATTTCTTTTACCTACTACTTGGTTGAAAACAAATTATGTAGGTAATTCATATGATCACAATAATAAGTATCGTCAGCTTACCACACTTTTCCATTTCACCTTGACATGTACGTTTTATGCTTTTCAATATAGTTAACAATCATCTTGGTTCTATTCAAGTGGCCGGGTTGGTCTCCAATTATAAGACAATTCTTCTAACCCAAATCAATTTTGTTTTCTCAAATGCATATGTATACGTTGGTCTAAGTTGATTGCTAGGTTTCCGAAATACCATTTTTTTGGTCGATACCCACTGCGGAGCGGATGGACAATTAATATGATTATACTAACTAATTATATCAACAAGATCGACCCCATATATAGCATTTTCACTTATCAAGATATTTATATTCTTAATCAATTATTCAATGTTACTCTTAGTTACAAGTCCATGCATGCACATGCTAGCTAATAGGTTCGACCGAGTTTCCGAATATAATTACCCTTGTGAAATGAGATCAAATCCTTATTCCAGGGACTATCAAATGGATTTAGTATTTATAATATGCCTAATTAAAGGACTTAACCTAAAATTTAGTATATACAAATCGATAATATTCTAGATCCGAACCTATCGAAAATGAAGCATGTGATCCAACCCATTTTGAATATGGCTCGATATATTTTACTCTAATTATGTGATGATAATTAACTCGATGTGCAAGTTATAAGTATTCAATGATAGATGAAATTCAATGTATGTACTTAATTAGTACGAATAGTACTACAGGACGCAATCCCAAAGTCTAGGAAATAATTAATGTTGTTCCTGATTCTTAGGAAATAGAAATTATAGTAAGTTATAGACTTTGCAACAAAGGGTTGCCATTTTTTTGACACAACTATACGAACTTATAATCATGTACAATGAAGAAACGAAAGATCCAAAACTGGGAAATCGCAAAGAGGAAAGAATTAGAACTACGTACGGGAAGTCGTACAAAAGGGCAGGGTGCGTACAACACCAGTCATGATCTAATAATCTATATATTCGAGTAAAGTTGGTGTATATTCTTATGCTTGATATAATAAATTAGTAACTATCATTGGATTATTCCTCTAAAAAACTATCATTGGATGGATAAATTATTTCATTTTTCATATATATATATATGTATATATATATATATATTAAAGATACCGTTTCATCATCTATTTTCATTCTATGTTCAAACATGACGGTAGTCTTTGAGAGTAATATGAACGATTGCCCAGCAAATTAACTACTGAACAAAACTATTTTCTTTGACTCGTGAGAAAAATGAGGATAGTACATGTTACATTATAATATTATCAAATATACAGAATATGCCTGAGTCAATATTAATTTATATTTATGTAATTTTAGTGTAATAATAAGTCTGTGTTTGAGAAGTGATTGTCAAGGAGATTTTTAAGGTCTAATGTCACTGTTTGATGTGGGCGTGTCCCCTGCACTTTAGTTGCCCACAACGTCCTAATGGGACCCAAACTCTTCTCACACCCTAAAATTATATATTTCTTTTCAAACAAACTAAAAAACTTGATTTTCCCATATATTTGTAGGTAGGTGTGCCTCTCCTTGAAAGCATACTACACATGCAATGAAATACAATATAGTATATATCTATATATTATGTGACCACAAAATATCAAATTATGCTGTCATAGCTTTTACTACGTATTATTATTTGTTTTCTTCTCCCTTTAAGCTTTCAACAAAATATATATAGTCCCTCATACTTGCACTCTATTTAGTACTCCAACTTATTTGTTATTAATTAGCAAATTTCTTTCAAGTACTCCATTGTCATATATCTTAAAATTGTTTTGTGCTTAATTTGCCTTGTTTTTTTCTCTTATTAAACTCCCGAATGCCAGAAAATGTGATAATATCTGTCAATGGACAGACCCAAGTCCCTCCTGGATTCCGATTTCATCCAACCGAGGAGGAACTATTGAACATTACCTGAGGAAGAAGTCTCATTCGAGAAATCGACTTAGATGTAATTCGTGATGTTGATCTCAATAAGCTCGAGCCATGGGACATACAAGGTTAATATAAAATCTTTTTCCTTTCTTTAATTTGGGGCCTGCTAATTAATTAGTTAAGTTTTCGATATATTAAGAGTTAAAAATTAGACCTTCAATTCTAGCTAATTGTTGATCATGTCCCTTGAATATATGCATAATGTTAATTAATTAATTATACATTATGGTTTTGGCAGAGAAATGTAAAATAGGGACAACTCCTCAGAATGATTGGTACTTTTTTTAGTCACAAAGACAAGAAGTATCCCACGGGGACACGGACGAATCGTTGCAACTGCCGTTGGATTTTGGAAGGCCACTGGCCGAGATAAGATAATTTACAGCAATTGGCAAGGCGAATTGGAATGAGGAAGACTTTGGTCTTTTACAAAGGCCGAGCCCCTCATGGCCAGAAATCCGATTGATCATGCATGAGTATCGATTAGATGATAATACCCCCACAACCAATATTATCACCATCACAGATCCTAATGTAAGCCATTACTTATTCCATACTTATTAATTAAAAAACTCAGCATTTTAGTTTGTCTATACATAATTACTAGTTAAGAACTACGCATTATCAAATGTAATTATAATGTCGACATATCGGGTTCTCACCTCTTCACATACGTACAATTTTCATTATATGATTTTGGAAATATATATTGAATGTATATGTTTGATGATCTCTAGGTCTCGAATGTTATGGGAGATGGAGGACAAGAAGAGGGATGGGTGGTTTGGCCGAATCTTTAAGAAGAAAAGTCACCACCGAACCCTAGATAGCCCTATAAGTTCTTCATTAATGATCAATTCCGATGCTAGGGCACAAAATATGTTCAGTCCAAGCAACGAAGGAGCATTGGAGCAAATACTTCAATATGTGGGATCAGGAAGGGCTTGCAAGGATGAAACCGAATCTTCGAAAAATTATTCGTGCGAGATTTCTCAGGCCATCCGACATCACAAGTACTGCAGGTAGCTTCCAGGACACGGCAGGTTTCATGAAACTTCCAGAACTCGAGACTCCCAATTCTCCCGGAAACTACCAACAAGTGTGGAGTAGTTGCCAATTACGAGCCGAACTCGGTCTACAATTGTGATAATTACTATAAGAACCGTCCGGTTCAGTCATCAGAGCCGAGTTTGACCAACTGGGCAGCCCTAGATCGGCTTGTAGCTTCTCAGTTAAATGACAAAGTGATCAGAGTACATCTGGGCAAATATTAGAGAGTAGCTTCGATATGCACAACCCCACGGTAAGCTTTTGTGCAACTACCGATAATCATGATGATCACCTTCAATTGCCAACCTTAAGATCGATATCATCATCTTTATTACCTTCCAATAATAACGAAATGGACCTCATTTGGAATTTCACCCGACCCACCATCAGCTCTTACCTCATCATCAGACCCAATTTGCCACGTGTAACAGAGTATTTACCATATTAGAATGATATTTTTAAAATACGTATATGCATGTCATTTAGCTGTTGTGATACAAGTCAGAAGACTATAATTTCATTACTATATATGGATTCCATATGAAGAATAATTAAAGAGAAGACTATTTTATATCGATCGACCAATATTATCTTTGCTTAGTAAAAGATGTATTCCAATTAATACATTTCATTAATGAGTGTATCTATATATCTCTAGCTAGCTAGAAGATTTAGCAAAACACTCATTTCGTTTGTTTGGTGGTGTGGAGCTGATTATCAATTAACTATCTAATTAATTGTTTCTTTAATTAATTTCTCAAAATTGCAATAATAGTTTTGCTTTTACGTCCACCAATATATTGATCATCACACAGTTAGTCGTTTCCATAATTATCTTTGAATCACATGGTTTGTCCCTTTGCATATATATATGGGGCTTCCTTCATGCGCTTTCGTTAATTATTTATAGAATTGAAATGTGCTAATTTCCCTATATAATGCAATTAATTAAAGAGTGTCAACTTCACTCAACCCTGTATTCAATTGGAATTAATTAGACTAATTAGGTATGTATATATCACAAATTCAAACTAGATAGTTGCAGCAAGAAATCAATTTTCCATATAGTCCCATCTAATCAATAAATTTTCAAGAACTCAGTTTTTAAGTGTTATTTCTAACAACGATTTATGTTGAAAAACAAAAACATAATTTTTTTTACTATTATGTACCGGGACGTGTGCTGCTATAAAGTGACAAATAAAATCTTTACTTATATAGTTTAGAACTCATTGTGGCGAACAAGAGGAAGTGGAGATAATTATTCGGCATTTTTGTATTCTTGCAATGAGGTGTATACATTGTTGTTTTGCTTGTTATTCTTGTTGTCTACGCGTGGGATTTCGAATTTTTCATTGATGTAGGGTGTCTGTATCCGATCCTCTACACTTTGTAATCGATTTTTGTAATTCGTCCGGTAGTAGAGTTATGAATGATATTTATCGATGATACCAACGGTTTTGTCATAGTTTGTAGGACTGCACGAGTTTCATATGGGGATTATCGATAAATTGACGTGACGTTACTCGACCATTTTAATTTAATAAAATCAATCCATCCTTTACCAAAAAAACGAAAAAAAAAAAAAAAAAACCATGACTCCCTTTGGTCTAGCCGAAATTAATGTCGGAGCTAGAGAAGAGCTGAGGAACACTCAAGCATAAGCGACAAATTAATTAGTGGTAACAAAACTAAAAGTCTCGCACGCTCGATTCTAACCATTTAGGGTTTAGGGCAAAATTAAGGAACCGCGTTAACGTTTCTACTCAGTTCTTGTTTGGGTATGTATGTACGTTTAGTCTTCATTTCAAACGAAAAGGATCGTAATCTCGTCTTCCTGGTGCAATTATTTGGTGACATCTTTTTCCATCAAGAAAAGGGTTTCCACCATAAGGTCGATTAGACATGCCTGTCGTCAAGAAATACTCATTGAAATATAACAGTGAGTATAATTAAAAAGAAAATGGAATCCTAATAATCCATATGAGTGCTTTTGTTTTCCCAGTACAAAAGTTCCCTTTCCTCTGTTTTTCACGTTGGCCCCGTTTAGGAAGTCAAACACCAAAACTATTATTTAATCATCGATATAATTAATCGTTCGATGATCATACAAAACGAAAGAGAATACCTTTACACTCCAATTAAATCACATATATACTTTTGTGTTGTTTTCTTGTTTGAGAGCCTTTACGATAGATATCTACTAGTCATAGTTTGGTTTTAATTGCTAATGCCAAATGGGATATGCCGACAAGCCGTACGTAACAACTAGCTCGTCAACTAAGTCTTAATCAAGTAAAGACCACCAAAAATAATATTATGATCTCCAGGTATATATATATAGGTTGTTGTCAAGGAAACAATTGGAACCAAAACGAGATACAGAAGTCAATTTTTCTGTTTCTTTTACAAGAAGGCAGCTATATACTACGTCTGTTTCAAAATATATGATGTTTTGCATTTTTAGATATATTTAATAATCTTCATTACATATATGTTCATTTAGATAAATATAAAAATATAAAATATCATGTATTTTGAGACGGAAAGAGTAATTATTAGACGATTGATTGATGACTATCGACTGAGGTATGCGTCTCGAGTTTTTTACTATATCGATTGGTAAAATTATGATGTTTAGCAACTCATTAGCAAGACCGAAAGAAAATATAAAATATTGAAAAA
Organism: Rutidosis leptorrhynchoides; assembly: GCF_046630445.1. Classification (NCBI taxonomy): domain Eukaryota; kingdom Viridiplantae; phylum Streptophyta; class Magnoliopsida; order Asterales; family Asteraceae; genus Rutidosis; species Rutidosis leptorrhynchoides. The sequence goes on from NW_027266725.1 coordinate 42,496, forward strand.
AGAAATCTAGTAATTATATATAAATACGAAATTCATGATGAATTACGTGGTTCACATTTGACAAGGAGCTCAATAGTCGCAAGGAATCACGTTTGGAGGTGGTGGTGGGTTAGATCATTGCTGGCAAGCTGTAACATCTCAGTGCTGAAAATTGGGGCACGATCTGGAACTTGGAAGCTGCATTATATCTTCTTTTCTTTTGAAAATATAGTCCATATGAATCAAATCTCGCATGATAACATACTTGATGTGATTAAAAGTTGTAAGACTTTGCACCTTTAATACGATAATTAAAATTTGATTTAGTGCGTAGGGTTATTGTTAATTATCATCCGTAATCTTTATACAACTTTTTATGAGACACATACTGCATATGATGCTCTTTCACTAACTTCCAAGCTACATAAGAACATGAGATTTTAATCTAAAGACGAGAGACACCCTTTACTAAAAAGAGAGATTCTTTTTCTAACATATACTGGCCTACTAGTATATCCTATTAGAAATCAAATAAGCATACATGTTCCCATTTGAGAGATGCCATCATGTTATCAATAATTGCTAACATTGTAAAAGCTAGGGTACATAAATTTTCTCGTTTGAGAGTTTGCATCTATCGAGGTTCAGGGCCCATTCTTCTTTCGTTTCGTTTCAGCCCGTCTCGTCTTGTCTCAATTCATTGACTCAAAATATATCTTAACACATACCATTTAATCATAATTAAATAAATTATATTTTATTATCATTATAATTTTTAATAAAATTATAATATATATATATATTTAACCATCACATCAATCATCCATTTAACTCATTCAATCAATTAAGACCTTGCTTGGTTCGCATGATAAGAGCAACCGAATAAAAAATATGATAAAGATAATGATAGTGACTAGGTTAAATTTATGCTATTTTTCATTTGAATTTGACAAGATAAAAAACCAAATAATTTTATTTTATCCAGTTGAACGTTTGATTTATCGGATTAAAAAACCGTATAAGAACCGGATAAAATGCAGTTTACTAAAACATCCCTCTAAAAAGTATCTCTATATATATGCATGCGTATTAATAACTCAGTAACAATAAATACTATTATTTAAAAGTAACTATAATTTCCTTCTACCTACTTTTACAGCATGTTTTTATGGGATCCTAAACTGCTTTAGTTAATTTTGAATGAAATTCTTACTTCTGCATTATACACAATAAAAAAAGAATTAAAAAAACAATAAAATACAAAATGTGTACTCCATAGCAAATTTTGAATTACAATGAATTCCAATTATATGTAGACATGTTAAAATCAATAAAAACTGCAAATATATTCGAATTACAAATATAAATCAAGTAACCACATGAAAAACTATTCGATAGAAAATTTGATACTCTTCCTTACAATCTACTCGCAAGGCTCATCATACATTTGTTGCGCAATTAAGATTCCAAACCATCTTTCGATTATGTTTCTACCTGAAGCATGCTAGAGGTTGAACAACTCCTCCTTCCTTGACGACGTCAAGTTTGACCTCCACTCACTTAAAGTAAGGTGCCTTTTTTTTTATAAGAAAGACTTTTTTTTTTATAAGAAAGAGATTGAGGAAACCTCAAAAATAACAGAACAACACAAACATAGTACTTAAAAGCAGAAAACATGATATGATTGAAATGAAAAAAAGAAATCTTCAAAATTTTCAAGGAAGCTCTTCGGCATTTTTGAGATAGTTCGTAGTTACGATAATGGCCTCCGAATAGGTAACATCTTTCAAAATGAGACGATTTTTGAGTCCAGATTCAATAATAGCATTTGCTTCTGCTTTTAAGTTAGGAATTGGAGGATTTGGGGGAGATTCGCAGAGATGTTTATTGCGTCTCTTAATGTCCGAAACCGAGACCGCAATAGATGAACTCGAGTCAACAGGGAGAGAGGTCAAAGGCAAGGATCCTGTTTTGGGGATAGTCTTTATGCGAGCTGATTAGAGTAACAACTTAGGATAAAGTGGTTACAATATAAATGAGGGATGCATTTTTTCTAAAAATAATCTGGAAGTTGATGAGAATTGGGAGTTTAGAGGCTAGGAAGGAGGAAAGATCAAGGATGAAAAAGGGAGAAATCAAAGCATGGAAGGGTTAAGAGTTGGGGGATCTCGATAGATTCATGGGGATGTAAGATGATGAAATATTAGGAGGCTCAAGGATAGGGACAATTATGGAAATAGGTAAAGGCTCAGGCACTTGAGTGGGGATGACTTCTTTTTCGGGCTGGCCTCCCAAATTGGGTAAAGAAAACTCTTCAGAAATTGCTTGGAAATCCACATCTTCATTAATAATCTCTTTCGAACTTGAATTGACATGATCCTTAACCGAGAGGCTAGATTGGAAATTAACCTCTGAATTTCCACGTGACATAACTCTATTAATATCAAGGAAAAATGTGCTAATAGCCGCATCAACCAAATGATAATTTCATGCATACAAAAAAAAGATTGATTGAAGAACATAAGTACATGCGTACAAAGAATGCAGTCAGTAACTCATCATGCGAGTTTCACTCTAAATTGAGAATTATATTTGAAATTATCATATTGTGTATGAAGGAGAGAGAGAGAGAAAGCTCGAGGAAGAAGAAGAAAAAGATGATGAGAAAGGGTGGCCTCATAATCATCATCATTGTGAACACAGATTGTCATGTTGCAAGAAAGGAGTAGAAATAATGAGATTTAAAAATTTAAGAATTTTGATGATGATCAGTAGATCAAAATAGAATATTCAACGAAAAAATAATTGAAACAAAATGAGTGACTCTTCTTTTATTTGATTGATTGATTGATTCATTCATTGTAGCTGGTTGTCTAATGACCAAACTAACATCGTTAGTTAGAATTGGTTTCCTAATAGAAATGTTTTGAGATTGAGGACTATCACATCCTAAGATTTTCCTCAAAACAGATAAATCCACATCACTCCTCAATCATGCACTAGTTTTTTTATCTTTCTCCAACTCTACATTCTTAGCTCTCTTTTCTTCCTCACTCCACCGATCATAAGTTACTCCTTCGGGTAGATCTTTCACTCCATTTTCTACAATACTCAGACAACGAGTTCTATCTAACACATCTTTTGCCAAGACATACCACAAATCGAAATCATCTCCCTTAAACTTTTCAAGCTGCAGATCATTACCTGAGAGGTTAACTATTGGTAAATCCATGTCGACATGTCTAGAATCGAAAAAACCCAAAGCTCTTGATGCCACTGTTGGATAAACCGATGTCGGTGAACTCGAGATTCAGTCGAAGATATAGCACAGAAACATAAAAACCACAGCACACACAACACAAATTGCAGAGAAAAACAAAAACTAAGAATATAGATACATTAAAACTGAAATTATGATCATATCCTCCATATCGATTTGATTCTAACTTAATCTAAAGGCTTAACGTTGGTATCTAAAGTGTTTGGGACTTAAAAAACTAATTTGGGTGATCGAAATTCTAAGGTTCACTCAACCAATGCAACCAAGCTTTTAAACTGAGAAAAGAAATGAAAATGGCGATTTCGAAATTACTTCATACCATCTTAGAGACGAAAACGATTACAATAAGCCTTTATATAGGCATTCAAAAATTTAACCTAGCTGACATGGAAATAAAAATGAATTACAAGCTGGATTTTTGCCAAAACCAGAAAACGAAAAAACTAGAAATGGTTTACTTTTTGTACGATCTCCTTTTCTCTTGACTTCAGCTTGTATTTTCACCTTAGAGTAATCCACAACGCGTTTTCGAGTCTGTAAAATTGTAAAACCGTCAAAAATTACAATATGGACTTCATCTTCTTCAACTCGACAAAGACAACATTTTTGTTGACTTTTTGCTTGACTTCCATTTTGAGCTTGATCAAGACTGCATCAACATCCAAATTTCTTTCCACACTACTGACAACTCAACTGAAACTTAACTTTGCTAAAAAAAACTTTCAAATTCGAATTTCATCATAAACTTGATGAACAAGAAAAACAGAGTACAGACCCACTAATGCCATCTTCACCAATGCTTTAGAACTTCAGTTTAAGCATTCAGATACCTTCAATACCTTGTCCTTAACGATTCTGAATCAACGAATTCGATTGCAATGACCTATAATGAAAACGCCCAATTCCAGTTTTACAGTATACAACTCGATCACACATTGTGGATTCCAGACCATGTCAAATCAAATTAAGCTTGCAAACTACTTCACAACAACTAAACGAAGCTACCCATATTGCCAATTTAACTAATCTTATTCATTACTGTAGAAATTGAAATTCGGACATGTCAAATCAAATTAAGCTTGCAAACCACTCCACAACAACTAAATGGCTACCCATATTGCCAATTGGAGTTTTCCGAATGGCTAATTTGCAAAGCAATTGAAGGGTATGTCGTTGCTCCCGACACTTTCCTGAGTCTTTTCCACTGTCGCCTGACCTTCGCAAATTCGTCGTCCGGCCGGTGGAACGCCGTTTATGTTTTCTCTTATCGAACCCTCAAGGTTTTCATTATATACACCAAGGTCCTCGAAGTTTTGACGATGTGCAATTTCATCCTTTTTGCAAAATTCAGTTTCTTCTTCCCTATTCAGCTTTCCAATGCACTTTTTTGATTCTTTCTCCTTCAAAAACTTCATAATCTGCCTCCGGATCATCTTGCCGATTAGATTGGTCGAGATTGTCTTCTTCTTTGCAGCTTTCTTCTTCTTCAAGTCTTGTTTCTTCTGCTGGAAGTTATTATCTTCTTTTGCTTTCTTTGCTGCAACCATCTTTGCTTCAATAATCTCAAGTTCCTCGAGATGATCTAATCCAACAGCTCCTCCTTCATCAAAAGGAACTTAAACCATTCCAATTAGGTAGATCAAGACATCAAATCTCTATTTTTGTAGACTTAGTGAAAATATCAGCTAACTGGTTTTGAGTTATGTAGAACACTATCTTCACTTGTTTGCTTTTCGTCAAATCTTTGATAAAGTTATACTTCACCAGAATGTGCTTTGATCTTGAATGGTTGCTTGGGTTTTATGCCATTGCAATTGCAGAACATGAATCACAGAAAATCTTCACACAACTTTCCTTCAACTCTCCAATGTCTGACAGAACTTTCTTTAGCCACACCACTTGTCTTGTTGCATGATTGACTGCAATGAATTTTGCTTTTGCTATGGACTGTGCAACAACACTCTGCTTCCTGGAGCTCCAGGTGAAAATTCCACTGCCAAAACTGCAACCGTATCCACTTCTGCTTCTATAATTTTTTCCCATGGCATAACTAGCATCACTGAAGACAAGAAGTTCTCCAATTCCACCTTTCTTAAACCAAATGCCAAGATTGATGATGTATTTGACATATCTAAGTATTCTTTTCAGATAAATTGCATGAGTTTTGGAGGGATTAGCACTAAACTTGCCATCATATTGACTGAACAAGCAATGTCAGACCTTGATGCACAGAGATACATTAATGAACCAATCATGCTTATGTAGAGAGATGAATCAAAATCTTCTCCAATCTTTGTAGGCTCCAGCTTGAGTTGATTTTCCATGGGAGTAAAAATCCCATTATAGTCCTCCATTATGTATTTCTTGAGCATATATGCATCATATTTCTTTTATTGAATGAAAATTCCAGCTTCTCCTTGCTCAATCTCCAATCCAAGGAAGTATTTCATCTTCCCAGGTCTATCATTTGAAACTCAGCTTTCATTATTCTTTTGAATCCTTCTACTACTTTTGCATTAGTTCCGATGATCAATAAATCATCCACATAGAGTGACAGAATGATCTTTGCCCCTCCTTGATTCCTGATGTAGAGTGTTGGCTCATTTTCACTCTTCAGAAAGCCATTTTACAATAAATCTGAATTAATCCTGGAGTACCAAGCCCTAGGAGCTTGTTTTTAGCCCATACATAGCTTTCACAAGCTTGTACACCTTCTTTTCTTCACCAGGAATAATGAATACTTCAGGTTGTTGAACATAAACATCTTCCTCTAAGTATCCATTCAAAAATGCAGACTTGACATCCATTTGATGAACCTTCCAGCCATTATTTGCAGCCAATGCCAACAACATCCTAACTGTATCAAGCCTAGCTACTAGTGCAAATGTCTCTTCATAGTCAATACCATACTCTTGCTTATATCCTCTCACCACCAGTCTTGCTTTGTGTCTATTAACAGTTCCATATGCATTTAGTTTAACTCTAAATACCCATTTAGTGTCAATTACCTTCACATCTTCTGGCTTGTCTATCAAGATCCATGTTTCATTGTCTGTGACTGTCTGTCATTCTTCTTTCATTGCCTGAATCCATTATGGTGACTTCTCAGCTTGTTTGTAGGTTCTAGGCTCCATACTAGCTGTCATGGCTTCTTCTGCACTTCCTAGAAACTCTATTAAATCTGGTGTTGGTGCTGGTTGAGCTCTATCATAGACTGACTGTAAGCTCTTCATGGCTTTAGGTGGCATATCTTCTGGAATTGTTTCATTTGCATCTTCATTCTCCATTTGTATTAGAATCAGCTCTCGAGCTTGTGGAATCTCCTTCAGCATCATTTTCTACTTCTCCTCCTAAATGCAATGGTTCTAGTGGTGGCATTTGATCACCATTGTCTCCTCCTGGGACTGGAACATCATTATTTGAATTACCTGCATCAAAATGAACAAACTCATTTGGAGAAACTAGTGATCCCTCATCATCTGATGAGTTATCACTCAGAATCTCTGAAATAAATCGTTGCATTGGTATCTCACATACCTTTTTTTTTTTGGTTCTCTCACAGTAGGTTCCTCCCATTTTAACTCACTTAATTCATCAAATCTAACACTTATGGATATGATCATTAGGATCAAATATTCTGTAGCCTTTGAATTCTTCTGAACTATAACCCATCACAACCCCTTTGATTGCCTTTTCTGACATCTTCTTTCTTCTTTGTTCTGGGATATGGGCATAGGCAATGCAACCAAACACTCTCAGGTGATGGACAGTTGGTTTATAGCCAAAAAGAGCTTCAAATGATGTTTTATCCTTGAGAGCTTTGATCTGCAACCTATTCTGGACATAAACAGCTACATAACATGCTTCAGTCCAAAATTTTCTTGGAACATTCATGGCAAACATCATTGAATTGGCCATTTCTATAATACTTTTGTTTCTTCTTTCTGAACTGCCATTTTGTTCTGGACAGTATGTAACTGTCATTTGCTAGAAAATGCCTTCTTTTTCACAGTAGTCCCTCGTCTCCTTTGAAATGTACTCACCACCTCTATCACTTCTCAAACACCTAATCTTGCAGCCTGCCTCAGATTCAGCTTGAACTCTCCATTTCTTGAATATTCCAAAGACTTGATCTTTTGTCTTTATGAAGTATATCCAGGAATATCTTGTGAAATCATCAATGAATTCCACATAGTACCTATTTTCAGTAATTAAAGGAACATCAATGGGTCCACAGACATCTGTATGGACAACTTGAAGCTTTTATGTTGTTCTCCAGTTGCTTGAAGGAAAACTTGCCTTGTGGCTCTTCCCTTTTTCACATGGTTCACACACATACTTCATTTTAGCACACAATTTTGGAATTCCCTTCACCACTTCTTTCGTCTATATTGCCATGATTCTGTCTAAGCTTGCATGTCCAAGCCTTTTGTGCCACAACTGAGTTGTTTCAGTTAGTGTTCCAGCATAGAAAGCTCCTTCAATGTCCTCCATTCTCAATTTAAGCATTCTATTCACTTGTGGAATCTTATGAACTAACCTCCTTTCTGGATTGAATACCAGACACTCACCATCCTCAAAATACACAACATACTTCTTCTCTAAGAGTTGTTCTATGCTAATCAAATTCTGATCTAGCTCAGAAATGAAATAAATATCTTCTAACACAAATTTTCTAGATTTAGTTTCTAATTCTACTACTCCCTTTCCTTTAATAGACACAGATTCTCCATTTCCAAACTTAACTACAACATATATGTCCCACACTAGGTTTCTCAACAAAAACATCAGCATTTTTTAGTCATATGATTAGAACAGCCACTATCAACTATCCACACATTGTCTTTCTCCTTATTCCTAGCTACAGAACATACCTCAACAATAAAAGCACTCTCTTCAACTCCTCTTGAATTTATAGAATTCTATCTAGCTTGTGAACTACTAGCTTCTTGAGTTTTTAGACTCATGGAATTTGAAGTGTTGGACTGTGTTGATGTTAAACTTGATACAACTCCATGACTAATTTGATTTTGCTGATGAAAAGGAATTTATGGCACTTGAAAATAACCTACTACAGGTTGTACTGCAGGGTAAGCCAACTGATTAACTGGTGCTTGCCAATGTGTTTCTTATGGAATCACAGGTCCAAAGACATAATTTGCATGATATTGGTGAGCTGCAGATTGACCCTGTGATGATCCAAGTAGAGTGAAATTTGCATTCTGAATAGGCTGATAGTTATTGCTATTTTTACCTCAACAATGGATGCATTGGAGGGTTTCTCCATAGTTTCTGCTCATTGATAAGCCTGATTTTGATCCTGGAATGGTTGATTCTGAGGCAAATAATAAGTTTGAGGCAGTTGTTGATGCATAACTTGCCCTACAACATTCTGAGATTGGACTGGCTACACTTGAACTTGACTGACAGCTTGAGAATTGCCAGCATCAACTTCTAGACTTGCCTGGAAGTCATTCTTTGGAATCATGATCGGTGGAATCTGCTGGTGTCTGAATCTTTCTCCTCTAAATGTAGCTATCACTTCTTCTTTTTCATCCTTCACTCTATACATATTCTCATGAGTCTCTAAAGCATTGAATATCTTCTCTAAACTAATAGACTCAAGATCTCTCTCAAACTCTATATTCAAGGTCACAACAGTTGCCTCAAATTTCTTAAGAAGACTATCAAATAGCTTCTCTATCTGCCTTTCTCTACTTGCACTCACATTATAGCTTTTTATTTTCTACAAAATGTCTAAGAATCTAACTCTAGCCTCACTCATAGATTCTTCCTCTTTCATCCTATACTCCCCATAAAGCTTTTCTGTCTTTTTCCCTCTAATCTTCGTAGTCAATACACTACCCTCATACTCTAACCTCAAGGTATCCCAAATCTTCTTAGCACTATCACATCCTAAGATTTTCCTCAAAACAGATAAATCTACAACACTTCTCAATCATGCACTAGTTTTCTTATCTTTCTCCAACTCTACATTCCTAGCTCTCTTTTCTTCCTCACTCAACCGATCATAAGTTACTCCTTCAGGTAGATCTTTTACTCCATTTTCTACAATACTCAGACAATGAGCTCTATCTAACACATCTTTTGCCAAGACAGACCACAAATCGAAATCATCTCCCTTAAACTTTTCAAGATGCAGACCATTACCTGAGAGGTTAACTATTGGTAAATCCATGTCGACAGGTCCAGAATCGAAAAAACCCAAAGCTCTTGATGCCACTGTTAGATAAATCGATGCCGGTGAACTCGAGATTCAGTCGAAGACACAGCACAAAAACATCAACAACATAACACACACAACATAAATTGCAGAGAAAAACAAAAACTAAGAACACAGATACACTAAAACTGAAATTATGATCATATCCTCCATATCGATTTGATTCTAACTTAATCTAAAGGCTTAACGTTGGTATCTAAAGTGTTTGGGACTTAAAAAACTAATTTGGATGATCAGAATTCTAAGGTTCACTCAACCAATGCAACCAAGCTTTTAAATTGAGAAAAGAAATGAAAATGGCGATTTCAAAATTACTCCATACCATCTTAGAGACAAAAACGATTATAATAAGCCTTTATATAGGCATTCAAAAATTTAACCTAGCTGACATGGAAATAAAAATGAATTACAAGCTGGATTTTTGCCAAAACCAGAAACCAAAACCAGAAAACGAAAAAATTAGAAATGATTTACTTTTTGCACGATCTCTTCTTCTCTTGACTTCAGCTTGTATTTTCACCTTAGAGTAATCCACAACGTGTTTTCGAGTCTGTAAAACTGTAGAACTGTCAAAAATTACAATCTGGACTTCATCTTCTTCAACTCGACAAAGACACCATTTTTGTTGACTTTTTGCTTGACTTCCATTTTGAGCTTGATCAAGACTGCAGCATCCAAACTTCTTCACCACACTACTGACAACTCAAATGAAACTTAACTTTGCTAAAAACAACTTTCTAATTCGAATTTCATTATAAACTTGACGAACAAGAAAAATAAAGTACATACCCACTAATGCCATCTTCACCAATGCTTTAGAAATTCAGTTTAAGCATTCAGACACCTTCAATACCTTGTCCTTAACGATTCTGAATCAATGAATTCGATTGCAATGACCTATAATGAAAACGCCCAATTCCAGTTTTTCAGTATACAACTCGATCACACATTGTGGATTCCAGACCATGTCAAACTAAATTAAGCTTGCAAACTACTCCACAACAACTAAACGAAGCTAGCCATATTGTTAATTTAACTAATCTTATTCATTACTGCAGAAATTGAAATTCGGACATGAACAGTAAAGATAGAAGCCTAACCAATTGGGATTTTCTGAATGGCTAATTTGCGAAGCAATGAAGGGTATGTCGTTGCTCCCGACACTTCCCTGAGTCTTTTCCGCGGTTGTCTGACCTTCGCAAATTCGCTGTCCGGCCGGTGGAACACCGTCTTTGTTTTCTCTAGTCGGACCTTCAAGGTTTGTAGCATGTACACCAAGGTCCTCAAAGTTTTGACGATATGCAGTTTCGTCCTTTCTGCAGAATTCATTTTCTTCTTCCCTGTTCAGCTTTTCAATGCACTATTTTGATTCTTTCTCCTTCAAAAACTTCATAATTTGCCTCATGATCATCTTCCCGATCAGATTGGTCGAGATTGTCTTCTTCTTTGCAGCTTTCTTCTTCTTCAAGTCTTGTTTCTTTTGCTGGAAGTTATTGTCTTCTTTTGCTTTCTTCTTCTCTTTCTTTGTTGCAGCCATCTTTGCTTCAATAATTTCAAGTTCTTCGAGATGATCTAATCCAACAGCCGCCATATGGCTGTCATGGAGTTCCTCACCATTGTCATTGTGTAAGAAATCCTAAAAAGTTTTTTGACAACAACAGCGTTGACAATGAGTCCAACCTCTTCAACATCCTTCACGTGAGATTGATCGACGTCAATCTCCTAGAGTTCATCCTCCATCAGCCTAAAGCGACAAGTTCTGAAATTCGAGAAGCCATCGTAAATGATCGGAAAAGTAATCATGATCTTGTCAGGAAGAGATATCAAGCTACTCTAGCGACAAGTTCTGAAATCCGAGAAGCCATTGTAAATGATCGGAAAAGTAATCATGATCTTGTCAGGAAGAGATATCAAGCTACTCTAAGAGATATCTTAGAGAGTTTTTTTAGTAGTATTCGTTATTAGTTACCATAGTATAGCAAGTATTCGTAACTTTGTACAAATATATATAGTTATGATTCCATTATTGCATTGGTAGTATTCTCTCTTTGGCTAGTCAAGTGTTAGTTCTTGTGTTTTACATGTATCTATTATACTGTATATGAATGTTTGGCCTCTTTTATTTTATTGGGCAAGGCACCGATCAGTATGATGTTCTGTAGAGATATGTAATTCACCGAATAATCAATTGTATGATCAGTGGGATATAGAGTACCAGAATTTTGTACTCTTCAAATACAATACTAATAATACATGGAACAAATATTTCAAGTTTAATATATATAGGCAAAAACTTAGTTTCTGCGTTAGCAAAAGGTTGAAGAACCAACAACGAATCAGAAATATACATATAGTATATTCATTTAATCTTAATTTTTTTTAAGGTCTATTTGATTTTGTAAAAGTTGGCATTAATAAAATTACATTAAAATCGTTTTAGACGATTATCCTTTAGGATTCACAAATTTATGATAGGATATAATAATGAACTCACAATATTTATGAATAAAAAAATTAAAATACTTCAATATTGTTTTACTAACCGAAAACACCTTTAATATAAATAAATTTAAAAATCACATATGCCATGTGTCTTTCTTTGATTTGTTATTGGTTCATAGACCTTGTGGCAAGTTTTTTCCTTATATATTGATCAATTGTTCACAAATGCAAATGCTGTAAAACAAAGAAGATTAGATGATCATCAACATCTTTTGTTGGCAAGCAAAGTTACGTCTCATCAATGTCGAAAGAAAGTCACAAAGGCTACGAATCAGAGGTCAAAGGCCACATTTGATAAAGTACTTGCGGCTAAACTCTAACTAAACTCACATTTCTGTATTTGGATCTTATTAGGGCATGTTCGGTTATCTCATATTTCGAATATAATGATTCAGAACTTGGAGTTAATTGGATTGATTCAAAAAACTAAAAATAAAATAAATTGGGTTGACCAACTTTGAAATCCTTCGATCACGAGTCATTTCTTTTTTGAGAATATCACTAGTCATCATGATCTGTGTATGCATGCATGCAGGATCTGTACTTGAACGATATATATAGATTGTTAATATATTCGTGTACGGATGGCTCTACGTCTCTACGTGTATATGCATGCATGTCTGTTTTAATTAAAATAATAATCAAAAAGGTGAATTTAGTGACTCTCTAGAGAGCTTGCGTGGGGTTGCTCGATTTAACGAATATTTCTAAAGTCTAAAATTTAATTGACATATAGCTTCATAATTAAATTAGTAGGGTTTTGGGGAAGAAGAAACTCTCAAAACGCAAACTATTGTTTTCTTCGCCGTCGCTTGGCAGCGGCGGTAGAATATATGTTTATGGTCGATAAAATACTTTCCATACAATTGGCTACGATTTAAATTTATTGCTCTCCGTTCTTTATTTGGAAGTCTGATCAAGTGACTGGTTATGGATTTTCTCATCAGGTCTTGTTCATATCTATTTGTTTGTTGTCAACGGTTACGTATCATCGATGATAATCGTGGGTGGAGAAAAAGTGGTCAATTTGAATATTCAACGATATAGTTTCGATGATTTCTATTTCATTGGATGATTCTGTTGAGATAAACAATAATTTTAGACGTCTTATTATATTTTGTTTATTTATAATAAGTGAAAGTCCATTGGCAAGAAGTGTTATTCAAACTGGCTTTGAGCGTTTTAATATGTTTTCAAACATAGCTTGGTGTTTGGAAAACTTGTGTAGTTTTCGATTTCAATTTCGGAAGTTGGTATAGTCTCATTGGAGGCATTACCCTCAGTTGGGACATCGATCTTTATCACTTTCATATTTGATTTTTGGAATGAATCTGCCTATTTTGAGAGACTTTCTTCAAATATGGACTGTTTACATCCAATCTATATTAAGAGTTTGATGAGATATCAAGAAGTTGTTTTGTTCTTGTCTGATTAGCAGCGTTGATCGCGCCATGAGTTGCGCTAGCTGAATCCATGGTCGAGTCGTCATTGTTATCTAACGAATATGTCGTTCGTTGATGTCTCACCTTAATCGTGAAGAGGCGCATACCCTCGATCAAGCAGTTGCTTAATCTCATTGGTGTTTTTAATGATTATTTTGGATCATTTATTAAATATTCTAGATACTTTACAATTCTCTCGGATTATAATTATGATTCCATATCTTACTTCATCCATATTTAATGAAATTGCAAGTTTAATTTTTTTTAAACATATAACTTCATTAATTAACTTTGTATATAACATTTGAAGAGTTTTCTTACAGGTATTTTACATGAGACTAAAGTTTTGGTGGGACTAATTAAATATCTCTCTTGACCATGGCAAAAGCAATGGTATGGTTAACTTTACCTTTGGTTGACCTTGTAGAAAAGAATTTATGACAAGTTCATGTCTGCAACTGGTGAATTGTCGTAGTCATATTTCAAAACAAAAGATATGCGCATCAACTAGCTAGGAGATCAGCTTGGAGCATCGGCAATGACTCCAATAATTAACTTGGTCTTCCCCATGTATCAGCTGTACGCAATATTTATTTGATTGTATGTGTAATGTATAAACTCGATCGATCGATATATTCTAAAATTTTGTCTCAAGACTTCAGAGGGGGCTTAACATGACACATATTATAAACTACGGGAAAAAACATGAACATAAAAGGGTAAAAAATCCGAAAGAAACAAGATAAAAGAAATTAATGATTTTATTATTTTTTTTAGAGAATCAAACGATTTAGAGTTATAATTTCTAGACAATCTTCCGATTAACGATTAATGAAACAAAATTTAAAAAAATGGCACCGATGATGACAGACAAATAAAGCAACTTGACAATAGTTTATATGACAAAGACAAGATTGACAAAGACAAAGTTTACCACCGACTATTGTGGTAAATGACGAGAGGTGGCTTGACAGAAGCTTGACTTGCTTGCTCCACCGAGAGAACTTTTCTTGCATTGAAAGTTATGTAGAGCTTCGTTGCTTTGAATGTGTCCTTTTCTTTTAATGTATCCCCCTCTTTCTGAGAGGATTGAGACCCCTATTTATAGTGCTTGAGATAGATCTTGTTCATGTAGGAGTATGATTCCTCCTAGCCAATCAAAAGCTTTCCTTCAAGTTCATCTTCTATAATGACTCTTGCTTCGCATGAATACTTCAATTCCATCTTGGACTCTTATATTTTATCATTGAATCCTCTTCATCTTCTAAGCCTTGTGATTGAATCCTCCTCCAAGTCTTATAGCTAAGTCCTCTTTAAATCTTCAAATTGAATTCTATTCCAACTAGAACTCCAACCTTGCTGTACTAATATCTGCTAGAAACTCTTCAACTCGTTGATTATCTTCTCCTTTTTCAACTAGAATTTTAATTCATTTATTATTCGTGAACAACACTTTACGGCCCAAATCCACTATCATGGATAAGATTTTAAGTGTCTAGATTTTAATTGTAGATGAGATCTTAAGTGCTTGGACCCTTATCATAAATAGAATTTTAAAGGCTTGGACCTCTACCATAGTAGAGATTTTAAGTGCTACCATGAAAGAGATTTTAAGGGCTTGCACTCTTACTATAGAAAATATTTTACCATCACCACGAGTTAACATGGATGAGAATGGCCATAGACACATATTTCATAGGAGCGAGGGCTATGATAGATTTACTTAATAAAAGTGACCATAGCCAAAGCTTCGATAGAGTGACCATAGCCAAGGCTACGATAGATTGACCATAACCAAGACTTCGATAGAGTTTATTTAGATAAAAGTGAGCCAAGACTAAGATAGAGGTTACTTAGATAAAAATGTCTATAGACACAATCTCTAATTTACGATAGATTTTCCTCCAATAAAAGGGTCTCTAGACACAATCTCTAGTCTACGATAGATTTTGCTACAATAAAAGTGTCTCTAGACACAATTCTAGTCTACGATAAATTTTCCTAAAATAAAAATGTCCCTAAACACATATTTATAGTCTACGATAGACTTTGCTTCAATAAAAGGGTCTCTAGACACAATTTCTAGTCTACGATAGACTTTACTTCAATAAAAATATCCCTAAACATAATTTTTAAGTCTATGACAGACTTTAGTTCTATGAAAGTGTCCTAGACACAATTCCCACGTGACAATATTTAATCGGTCGTCAAAATTGTATTACCTATATATATATTCCTCTTAATATATATACTGTGATTATGATATCATATATATGGTGCTAAGCCAAATTGGTGGTGACAGCTAACTCTACCGAGTATCTTTATTAAAAGACTCACTGATCACACACCGAAAGGTTTAAGTTCGCTTTTCTTTTTTGGAATTTTGTCAATTGACCTTTTATTAAGTGACGGGCCAAATGACTTTTTATTAATTAAGCATTTTTTTTCATAGTAAAATTAAAAAAATAATTTTTAATAATAAAATGAATTGATATTGGACTTATAATATTTTTAAAAATTATTTTTAGTTAAATTTATATTTGATAAAGTTAATTTTCAAAATCTATTTTATATAGATTTATTTTTATGATTCAAATAAGTAGTCGAGCACAAATATTATCTTAATATACAATAAAAATAGAAAAAACGTTTATAAACACCCAAAAAAATCCACACTATCACGTGATTTAATTTATCAATTAATGAGTAGCTTATTCGTTTCGTTGAAGGTGATTAAAAGCGGCAAGACATTAATGTGAACAAGGATGAATTAAGAGGTCTGCCTGGATTTAAGCAGACAAGTAGCTAGGCATCAACCAAATGGAAACGGATTTAAGAGATGAGACGAGTAACATATACTACTTGGGTAAAAAAGTGATCAAAATACGTAAGGAGATAATACGACACGTACTACGATTCCAGATTATGTTCGATACAAATTAGATATTCAAGACCGCATAAAAAAGAATATAAGGACGTATTTCAGTTTACAGTAATTTATTATTTTCTTTTCATATTTGATTGATCGATGAAAAATAATTTGTTGCTTTCTTAAGAACAATAAAATACTGTTTTTATCCGTTAAAAATTGTCATATAAAAAAGATAAAAAATCTGTAAAATTTATAATTAATGGTTTGTTTGTTTTTACTTTCAACGCTCATACCTAAAATTTACGGTATATAATTTTAAAACATTTTTTTTAGGGTTCATAATTCTTTTATAAATAATAATAATGTATTTTTATTCTATGAATATCAAAAATCGATAAACAAAAATATATACAAACAAACACAATTTTATATTAATCTTTTCTCTTTCAATTTTTTTTATTTGTCCAAATTTTATTAAAAATAAAGTAAAATGCCGCTCCTTCGGGAGGAGCAAATTATCTTTCTCGATCGATTACAAATCACAACATAAAGTTAGTTAAATTTAAATAAAAAAGAATTATGTAACCACAGTATTTTATGTTACTAAACATTTCTTATTTTTATTTGCAGGATTGTCTTTAGTAAAACTACTTTGTGACCTAATATTTTCAAATTCCATAACACGATATAAAGGTTAATTAATTATATTTTTATTTTCGATGTTTTTATAAATAAAGAAATATGACAATTATATATAATATAATAAATATTCTGTTAAATACGAGTTTATTTCAATCACGTGATGATAAAAAAAGAGTTGAGAATTATATTTAATATAAATACTCTTACGATAAATAATGGGGTAATTGTAACTCATTACAGATATGGTGGACATTTACTCTCGTCGTATGTGGATGTACCAAAAAATTATAAATGGCAATTATAATAGTGAATTTGATCTAAATTGAATGAGTTTATCGAATTTGTTATTGCCAATGAACCACAATATTTAGTAGACAGAGTTATAAGGTGTCTCTATATCAATCGTAAGAATTTAAACTGGTTGACTATTAATATTGTGGGCGAACATCTCATCAGAAATGGTTTTGTTTTGAATTATTGGTATTCGAAGCATCATGGGGAGGTTGATCCAAGACTGTATAGCGACATGTATGGCGCTTTTTCAAGTAATGCACTATTTATTTGCAATGATAATCAAAACAATGCCTACCAGTCGATGGTTATGGATGTTTTGGGTTCAAGGACACATGGTTTTGGCAGAAGACACGATATAAAGGAGGCACCTAATGCCGGTTGACAATAATACGACATGGATTATTTTAATATGTTACAGTCTGCTCGAAGTCCTTTATATGAAGGTTGGACCGAGTACTCTGAATTTTTTATGGTTATTCAGCTGATGACCTTAAAGTCTGAATTTGATCTACCACAAGCTTATATGGATCAAATGTGTGATATCGTGAAGAAATCAAATCCAAAGCCAAATCGTACGGTCAATAACTACTATGAGGTGAAAAAAATAGGGAAAAAATTAAGCCTTGGATATGAAACGTCATTTGATTGTTGCATCGAAACAACGCACAACCTTTGATGCAACGTTTGAATAGGAAAAAAGAAGACGTATCCGTTTTAGTTAGGAATAGAAAATTTTAATTAGGAAAAAAATATTATTTAATAAAAAAATTAGAAAAAAATATAGTGTATTATTATTTTATTACGAATAATTTTTTAAATAATAGATAGAAAATTGATTAGGAATAAAATTATTATATTAGGAAAAAATAATTGGTAGAATTTTATTAGGATTCATTATGTTTTTATTGTGTTTTAATTTCCTAATTAGAATAGGAAAAAAAAATCATTGACTTAAAATTGTAACATGGAACCTAATTAAACTCAAAGTTCTAAAATATATGTGTCAAATTACAATTCGTTAATAAAACATGATGTGTCGGATGTTGATTTGACAATAAAATTTGCAATTTTACTCCTAATAAAAATATAGTGTATTATAATTTTATTAGGAATAATTTTTGAAATAATAGATAAAAAATTGATTAGGGATAAAATTATTATATTAGGAAAAAATAATTGGTAGAATTTTATTAGGAATCATTATGTTTTTATTGTGTTTTGATTTCCTAATTAGAATAGGAAAAAAATAATATCATTGATTTAAAATTAAAACTTGAAACCTAATTAAACTCAAAGTTCTAAAATGCCATTGTCAAATGTTGATTTGACAATAAAATTTGCAATTAAATTTGCAATTGGAACAGATTTAAAATTGAAAAATCTCGCTATTATATATATGATTGGAACAGATTTAAAATTTAAAAATCTCGCTATTGTATATAAGATAATGGTACAAACAAATATTATAATATTAGAGAAATTAAAAAATATATCATTAAAATCGAAAGTTTTTAAAAATATATGACAAAAATTATCTCCTCATATAATTGATGAATTGGAATGAATTCAACACATAAGGAGATTTAGAAAAAAAAAAAACAGATTGTAATAAACTAGAGACATAATAAAATAAGAGTGAAGAAAAAAGAATCACAACATGAAATTGATTTTATTTTTTTTGAAGATCGACATGGAAGTGGTTGGGTTTATTTTTGTGAGTAATGTGGAGGTATGAAATGGATGCGTAGAAATTATCTCCTCATCATCGCTAAAGGAAGGGGAAACAAAAAGGAGAAAGACATGGGCTTTGAACTTGTCCACTTGGAAGTTGGGCTAAAGCCACTGCTTCTAATTTTCAATTAGGTCCCTAAATAATGACATTCTACTTCACATGCGGCTTAACTTAACCATACAAGGCTTCAGCATACCAAATGTTAACAAGCCCTACCAAACCGACAAGTCACATGCCATTTTTCAATCCAGTGTATGAGTTTAGCCTTTCAATATCGAAACTATAATATGCCTACTTAAAAAATGTTACATTTCGAAACTTAAGGAAAGCCCAATTTACCAAATAGCCCAAATTATGTACTGGCATGGAGTAGTACGTAGTTACTAGTAAAATCAGATTTGTCCATTATCGAATATATATTGAGGAGGGTGGAGGGCTCTCAAAATTAAATTTGAGGAGTGAGCATGGTTGTTAGGAATGCATTTCCGTTACGTAAGAACGAACGTTTCTACGTTTTTGAAGGTGAAAACATTCAGGAACGGGTTGTAGGAACGTGTTATGTAGGAACGGTAGAAACGCCGTTCTTGCACGTAGGAACTGCGTTCCGGAGCTTTCTATTTTTTTTTTGGATTTTGTATTAAAACGACGTAGTTTTGGACTGGCGTCATTTTTTTTTGAATTATAAGGACTAAATTGATTAAATTTTTTAACCATAATGACCTCATTGAATTATTATGTTGGATCATATTTAATTAAATATGTTTTGAACTTTATGATCATGATCGACTACTAATTAACTTATTACCATTTGATTTGAATTTTACTATTAAGTATTTGTGATTTTTTTAAAAATTAATTATAATATTTTTGATATTTTATATATATTAATTTTTTTTAATATTAAGATAGAAATTTTTCGTTCCATTTATAAAATCACGTTTTACGTTCTTACGACTGTCCATCGTTCTACGGTAACTGTGTTCTCGACAACTTTGAGAGTGCATAATTAAATTTGACCATGCATGAAAGTGAAAAAAGTGACTCAGAAAGCAGACAGCTGCCTTGCCTGCCAGCCAGAGTGAAAGATCACAATGGACTACTCATTTTATTGAAATATCTCATAATAAAATTTATTTTAATCTATTTTAAATATTATTTTAAAAAATTTATGTATATTTGAATTATTTTCTTTAATATTATTTTTATATTTATTTTAATTAATATTATATTTTAAATAAATATTTATAATTTTTAAATAATAAATAAGTTTTTTATCATTAATTATTTTATTAAGATTCATAATTTTTATTACGGAAAGGTCTATAATAGGGACGAGTAAATTCATTAATAATTGCTCAAGGATTGCAAAATGAAAGAAAAGAAGAGATGTCGTGCTAATTATTTATAATGAGATTTGACCGGGGTGTGGACCATCCCCATGCACGTGACAGCACGAGGGAGGTTCCAACTCGTTTAATTCTTTTTAACAGAAAAACTAATTAATACTACTCGAAAGAAAAGATAATGGAAAGAGCTAGAGCCTAGATGGCTTTATTAATTACGCTGCTTAATTACTTATTAAAGAAAGCTTTCTTCCTTCCTGGGTTGGTGTGTAAATCCAAACAACGTGCTCTTTCTTTCTTTCCTTCTTAACGGCACCTAAAACAGCAGTCAATAGATAATTAGGTTGTCCTTGCCTCCTTGGCTGAATATTATTACTCTCCTATTCTTACAACGTACTATCTTCATATCTAATTAAATGTCGTATTTTTTATTCATTTTAAATGAAAAATGATAATTAATAGGATGAAAAAAATACGTATTTTTATTTGTTTTTGACGGCAAACAGACTCATTTTATTGTATAATTGATTGTTAGGTGGAGTGGAGTGGAGTGGAGGGATAATATTAAAGTCTTGATCGCTTACAATATGATGAACAAAACTTGGACTCAAAAGTTCAAAATGAATAAAGAGTAATAAGAAAAGTACATTTCCATGTTTTCAATATAGAGATGGTCCAGATGATCAGACGTAAAGATTAAAATTTAATTATTCCAAAACACATCTAGGAATTAAAATTCTCAATCTTAAAGGTTGTTTTTGAAGGAAAATAATCTTTTAAGTTAAGATTTTTTTTTATATTTGAATTTTTTATTCAAGATCAAGGCACACTTATTTTATTTTTCTAATATTGGTCAAAATAGAATATTCAAATAAAAAATATACTATCTGGCAAACTTGAGCAGAGCTGAGTGCTGATAAACTACAATACAAGTATTAGATTTACTTATTAGATTTTGTACATTCAAAGGGACAAAATTGTTGATGTAATGGAGTGTAATTAGCAATTCAGGTGTGCAGGTAACTTCCCCCACCTAGCTAAGTATTTTTAAGTACAGTAATTGACGTCGACTTTCTGACAGCTCCACTAATGTAATGTTCTCTTGAAGCCCACTAAAAAAACCACAGAGCTTTTAATATTCAACTTTCTTTCCATGTTAAAATAATCAATGAATTGAGAAAATCAATACTACTACTACTTGCTGAATAAACCAGTCTCATGTGCAAGAATCATCATCATAATCTAAGTTACTAAAACTTTTTCACATTCTTTTAGCTCACGTTCTCTGAAGAAGCAGCATCAGCTTAAATGCAGCTATTTGGATTTGGAAGAAATAAAAGTTTTGAATGGGGAAGAAAGCAGGAGGTAGTTCATGGTTGACAGCTGTTAAAAGGGCATTCAGATCTCCCAGTAAAGATAGTCCTGAAAAAAAAAGTAATCGAAGAACAGATGAGCACGACCCAGATGAAGATGAAGCCAAGGTAATTTGTTAATTATAGTTATTTATTTTGTTATTCGCTATCTGTAAAAGTTTAAATAAAATTTGGATTTTTAATCTGTGTGCTTGTAGAAAAGGGAGAAAAGGAGATGGCTTTTTAGGAAGCCGACAAATCCAGAGCCGGTGAAGGCTACCGGCGGTGGGGAAGGACAGGTAGTGGAGTC
>NW_027266726.1:0-64449 GCF_046630445.1 Rutidosis leptorrhynchoides
CTTCTTGCTTAGATTTTATTGACTGTCTATTCTATAAAGACACATATAAAAGTGTATTCATTTATAAGTTATTCTTCTTATAAAAAAGAACCTGTAGTTGAGCCAGTTACAATATACTCCACTTAGACTTTGGGTGTAGGTATAGTTAGTCGCGGGCTAACTAGGGAAATTCCTATTTTTATCGATCGAAAAAGTAGAGTCTGTTTGACTATTAGGTTTACTGATTGAGTAGTGGTGAGGCGAGTTGGGGGCGAGCCGTTGGAACATTCCACCGACTTGAGATGAGTGGTGGTGAGGCGAGCAAAATATGAGCCGTGAGAACATTCCATGTACTTATAAACCTTTCTTATAGTGAATCAGTTTTTGGACGAGGTCCCGTGAATGTAGGAATCATTCTGATTCTAAACCACATAAAAATATCGTGTGCCATCGTTACTTTCTCCTTTTTGCAGTTTATCATTCCACTTGATGTTTTAGTTTTCTCACTGCTAAAGTAAAATGTGTACTAAATCAATCGGTTTAACTTGCTTACTTCAATAGTTTGGCGGCGGCTATATTGCATCCGTGATTGGCATCGGTGATAAGAAGTCTTAGAATTCATTAATGATATATAGATCTTTGACCAAATCGTTGACCAACCCATTGGATCCTAAAAAAAATCAGATCATAATCGATTTCAATTTCCTTGACCTAGACCTGACCGGATCCGATCCCGAACCAATCCAACCCAATCCATAACCATCTTAATATCTAAACCTCTCCTAATCGCAACGAGTTGATTATATCAAACTGGTTGGTGGGGATAAATTTGGGGACATTATCTATTTATTTATTTATGGATGCGAGGCAGGTTTTTGTTTTTTGTTTTAATTTTGTTTTTATTATTATTTACATCTCAACATGACGATAAATTTAGCATTAAAATTTCATATTTATTTTAATTTTTTAAAATTCATTTAGATTTATATAAAATGAATTTAAAAAAGTAATTTTGGATTTATTTTGTGAAATGGAAGAGTACCTTTTAATAAACTCCTATCATGAGCATATTTACCGTTGATTTGGTTGATTTAGTTAAAACAGATATATAAATTGGATGGAGTGCTCACCGGACTTTCTTGATATCCCTTTTTTCTTTTGAAAGTTCTTGATATCCATCCTTGAGTGATTCAGAAATCAAATAATCAACTAACCATGTTACATCAATTGTTCAACAATAGTTCTTGAAATTTTATGTTTCCTATCGCTAACCAGTTTCAAAAAATGTAAATTTCAGTTTGCCATACGCTTTTTTTCCTTGTAAAGTTATCAGAAAGGAAAACACAGCAGCTGAAAATCGGAAGTATATGAAAAGAAGGACAAAAAATTAAAAGAATAAGCATAGTTTGTTTATATGACCAAAATTGTGGTGGTTTCATTATAATTAAGAGAGCAATTGCTTTTACACTAAACACATATACAATACATAGTTTATCTCAAATTTTAAGAAAGTCTACTTAATCTAAGTTAACTAGATATCTAATTAAGATTCCAGCAGCTCAAGAACATAACTTTCCTCAACGATTCCTCTGATTGCTTTGTTTTTTCTTTTTTCAACTTACTCGAAACAACAGCCGATGAACATAACTTGTTGGCTTGTGAATATGACCTCATATTGTTCTTAACATGTTGATTTAGAGATCTTAGAGTATAATTCCATCTGCAAATCCCTTGATCTTTTAAGGCCTCCACAGCTCCAACACTTGCAGCCACAATCCAAGCTTTGCTTGTTGAACTCATGATGATTGAATTGAATAATCTTTTGAATTCTGTCAAATTTTGTGTTGATGAATGATTTAATTTTGTTGATTAAGTTGGAGGGGTTTCTCTTACTATATATAGTTGTGTATGGAAATTGGGAAAATATGGATGGTATTTGGAAAACTAGTGTCGGATTCCAAAAATACCATAGGCTATGTTGGAAAATGCAAATGGTTTTGTGCTGAATAGCATTAGCTAGCTGATGGTATTTTATTTTTGTTTGGTAGCTTAGCTTTGATGGAGTGACATTATTGCCCTTACAAAACCAGTCGATTTCATTAAATTTATAGAGACAAAATTAAATTGATTTTAGCCGCACACAGACATGGACATGAGATATTTATATGAAGTTTAGGGACAAAACTGATTTTATTATTCTTTTTTTTTTTTTTTTTTTTCTTATTTCACCCCCTTTATTTCCTTTGTTAGTCGGTTAGAAGATCCTAGAACTAGAGTGAAGTGTGCCTTTGTTTGGATCAAGATTTTGAAAGTATACTTAGATTAAGATCGAATAGATCGGTTGTTTAGAAAAAATAAATATCGGAATTTATTTAAAAATTATAGATTTAAAAATTTCTGCTTCGAAGTGTCGGAGATATTAAGAAATTTTTAAGTATACTTTTTTTATAGTCTACATCTTATTCATAATAAAAAAAAATTATTTTACTTTTCATTTTTCTATCCTACTTTACAAAACTTAAGACACTCCAATCCAAATAAAGATTATGTTTGTTAGCTCAGTAATTTTATGAAATCGCGGCAGTATGAGTTTTTTTTTTTTTTTAAATGTTATCTTATTGCAAATCTGAGTCGACTTCAACAAATAAAGATTGGGGTAATATATATGCGTTGTCCGTTTGTAAGATGAACAAAGTTGCATAAGCTAAAAGTACAAGGCAATATTTGAATTCTACTTATATAATACTTTTACAAGACTCAAAAGTACATGGTATTTTAGTTGATGGCATTTACAACTAATAATGCACGAGGCTCAAAAGTGACACTCTGTATGCTGAATAAGATTGTCAGTAAAACACTGTGGATAATTCAACTTGATTTAGCCGTTACAAAATAAGAGAATGACATCGCTTTGTGAAGCAAGTGTGAAGGGAGCTGTTGATGTACAATGGGCTGAATGTTGAACAAGTTGGGCTGAAGTCCATTTAGACTACACGATTGAGTTGTGAGAAAGTTAGTTATTTACTGTTCATAGTAGTTAAAAGTTACTGTATAGAGAAATCACACAGAGTTCTATAAATAGATCCCTTTGTACAAACAATAATGTGTGGAATAAAATTAAGAAAATTCGTCCCAATCTATCTTTCAATATTGTATTTTAACAAACACCTTAGAGGATAGCGGAAGCTTCAGCCATTGAAATATCCATATGATTCCTTTTTCAAATGTCGATTTGCAAGAGAACACTCTTCTTTTCCTTCATTGTCTCAGATTATTATGCCTAAACTCGACTTGCCAATTATTTGAAACAACATATTGTTTGGAAAGCTATTTTTCTTTTAATAACAAGCAAGTTGTATTTGTAAGGGTTGATTTAAAATTAGACTAATGTTGTTAAATTACTAACTGTTTTGAATTTTTAAATTCATTGAACATGCATTTGGTGAAGATTATTGATCAAACACATGTCTATTTGGATTAAACGTAAAATTTCAAAACACCATTTATTTGGTATAGAGATATTATCATTTATGAGTCGATATTTGATTTGTATGGTAGTAGTGGATTTTCATCGATCTGCTGGAATGGCGATCTGTTTAGAAATTAAACCAAACATTTTAGTAACTGTTTCGTCCACGGATGGAGGTGTAGTAGAGTGGAGAGCATGCGCTATCTTTCTTGATTGTAGCTAGCTTTGATCCGAAGGAGAGGAGGACTCTTTGGAGAGTATTTGAGCATTTACGGCCTAATCGGCCTTCAAAGCTCACCACGAGGTCGACACTCTTGGGAGAGATCTCGTGGTGTTGGCTCTTCTCTAAGGAGAGAGATGCCGATGAATGTAAAACGTTGGGAGTTGTCTCTCGGACAATCCTTTGTAGTTACTATAAGTATTTTCCGTATGATAATAATGAGCTTGTAAACTTGTCAAATCAAGGGCTATTTATAGAGAATTTCTAGGATTTTTTCGGAAATGACCTTTTTGCCCCCGAGAATCGAGAGAGGGAGGCCGATACAAATCCTTTGGGTTGTTTGATTTTGGGGTTGCTCTTGGAGTCAAAGCCTAGCAAAGAGTCGGGCTTGGTCCATCATCGAGCTCCATGATAATTATCGGGTTCCCTAAATTATCGGGCTCGGTCTTTCCGGAAGCCTTTTCCCTATCATTTGCCCCATTTCTTGTATGGAGATTCATCTTCATGGCTGGATGTATTAACCCATCGTAGCCTAGAGTGTCGGCATCACTTGTGAAGGTCTTAGTACACTCTAAACTTTTAGCTCGTCGTGGCGTACGTACTTCATTTAGTGGAAAATATGATTGAGAAAGTTTAAGTATGCTCTAAATTTTTAGCTCGTCATGGCATATGTGGTTCATCTTGTGGAAAATTATGCCATGTAGATCTTTGTGAAATGCCTTTGGAGGCTCCGAAATGTTGTGCATGTTTTGTCATATCATGTTGCAATAGAATTTCAATCAAGTCTTTTTGCCCTCGAGCGGGAGGCTTGCGAGGGAGACCGTCAAATGATCTCGCGTGGGTCATGTGTGTCGGGTCCGCTTTTTGGATCTCGGGCTGTCTGAGAGTAAGACTGACACATAGTCTCATATAGGTCATGTGTGTCAGTGTGGCTCTTTTGGACTCGAGCCGGCGAAGGGATCGGACTCGGTCTAAGGTCGTGCTCTCTCTGGAAGCCCTTCGCCTATCATTTTCCCCAGAGTATCTTCTAGTGTCTTCATATTTGTCTGAGTGTGTCCAAATAATTTTTCGAGGTCATGACGGCTTCTTTATTAGATCGGGGTAGTTCATTTGATGACAAGAGAACCGAGTTAGATAGTAGTTCAATGAACTTTTTCTCCCGAGCGAGAGATGTAAGAGGGAGATCGATAAAAGTTACTCGGGTTGTGTATTTATCGGGTTCGCTCTATGGACTCGGAGCCGACCAATTTATAGGGCTCGGTCCACTAGTCACTCTTCCTCCAATCATCGGCTCTCTCTCAAAGACCAGACTCCGTCTTCTCCGGATCGGTGAACTTGGGTTAGAAAAGGTGCGACCGATGTCACAACCAACATCTTTTAGTCTTTAGTCTCTTAGAAGGCGTTGCCCATGTCGGGCAAGCATCGAGGGAGGCATTCGGCTTTGGTCCTAATCCGATTTAAATGAATTGTCTCGGCCAAGGCGGGCAAGAGCTTGGAGCTAAGGGGGTTGCCTTATAGGAGGGAAGGACCGATCAGTCTTTTTCTAGACAACCTAAAATCATCGGTCTTTGTCTTCATGACTCACGAGGATCCCATCGGCATGAGTCATTTCGGTCTCCGTCTCCAATTGTGATACCCAGTTGGGATTCCTTTACTTTTAAAGCTAATTCAAACCAAGGTGCTCAGGGGAGCCCAATTGACGATAGTGACACTTCGAGTGGATGTGATACCGTCTCGAGGAGGAAGGTCGTAGTGAGCGGTGAGGAGGCCGAGGAGGAGGGAGACCGATGTAAGGGAGACCGATGTGAGGGAGACCGAAGAGGATGGTGGATCTACGGATGATGAAAGAATCAGAGTGGAGATTCCACATTGATGAAGATCTAATGTACGAAATGACGTACCGGTACCGATGATGGCGATGCCCCTTTTCCAATGAGAATGTTGTGTAGGAAGATATGTCGATTCTTCCTAAGACGAAGGATGACATGAGTTGGGTTGATGCATGTCGTCGAGTCTAATGATGAGGGCGATTTGAAAAGAGCCAAACCGACATGGAAAGATTGGTTGGGTCCTCAAAATAGAGGAGGCACAAGGAAAATTGCTCCGTCGTTGCGGAGGCTTCATTACATAGGCTTGGAAGGAGGGTGACGAATGCATCAGGTAAGTGTCGGATCCGCTCGTCATCCTTTGTCGTTTGCGAAGATTTTATCTGTTCTCATCCCAAGACTAGTAAGGATCCGATTAATCTAAAAAATGTCGGGCTTTGTCTTTCTCATGGCGATGAGACGACAATCAGTGTTAGCTTCATCGTTTACATGGTTAGAGTCTGGTTCCCTCTTTTGATGGGAGGGAACCCGATATTTTTATTTCGCTTTTTATTCCTCGTGCTTGCTATTGTTTGTTTATTGGCTCTAATCTTTTCTTGATTTATGTTTTTCTTGTATAGATCGACAAGTTGAAGGAGCGAGCAAGGCACAAGCGAGAGCAGCAACAACGAATGAAGGCGATCAATGAAAACAAGAAGAAGGAACCGACCAAGGAGACCGAGGCCGACGTTGAGAGGGCCGGACCCTTAAGGAGGAAGGCCGACACTTCCGGGCCGTCTAAAGCAGCACCGATAGTTGGAACATCCGACTCCCTTTCCCCAACACCAACGCCTTCTCGGACAATATCGATAGTTCCATTGAATTTGCAGCTAGGACTATTACCATGGAGGACCAAGCCGAGACAGAGGGCAAGCATTTAGACGAGTTCTCATCTTATGTCTGTGCTCTAAATAAGATGGTAAGATGCTCATTCCATTATTTGAATATTTTTTATTGAAACATGCATCGGGTCTCGTCTATTTTAATCGGTCTTGGTCTCTTGTTATCGGGCCATGTCTTTTTGTTGGGTCCGGTCTTTTGTTGGGTCTAGTATTTTATCGGGTCTTATCTTTTTATCAGGCTTTGTCTCCTTTTTGACATTTCTTTGCTTATTTTGTGTAGGCTCAAGACCACGGGTATGAGGCTTGTCGTCGACTCGCCGCGGCCCATAGAAATGAGCGACGGGCCGAAAATCTTTTGAATGCCACTAATGACGAAATTGCTGCGTTGACAAGGGAGAATCGGTCTCTTAAAGAGAGACTTGCTACTGTCGAGAAGGAGGTCTCCCACCTTAAGATTTCTATTCGGATAGCTGATGAGGCGGCGAAGGATGCCATTGAGGACTACAGCGTCTCAGAGGAATTCCAAGAGGACATCCTCCCGATCACTGAGGAAGCTAGGGGTCGGATTACTTCGGAGATGTACCAATAAGCTTTGGATGACATAGCGGCTGCTTTTTCCCAAAGTCAACGTGAAGGCCTTGGTCTCAAATCCACACTCCCTTGATGATGATGCAGAGCTTCTTTTGGCCGAGGATAATGTGGGGGTTGCGGCTGTCGAAGAGGATCACAAGGAGGAGGATCGACTTGAGCCGGAAGTTTCCGACCCGAGCCTAGCCGAGACCGAAGAAAGAACCCGACTCGACGAGACCTCAGCCCGTGGTCCCGAGCCAAGTCCCTCCGACTTATCCCTAGGCCGAACTTGAGTCGCCTTGGAGCCAACCTAATGATTTTATTCCTCGCTCATCTCTTCTATCTCTTGTCTTTTGTTTCGAAAAATATTTATGGATGACTGTATAAATTTTTTTCATGCTTGGATGGTTGTATTTGATATCTTTATATTTTCTGATAACTTTCTTTTCAAGTTTTTAATCCTACTAGCTTTTTGTTTATTTTTCGCATACTTAGTGAATTTTGCATTAATTTTCCCTGTTTGTATGGTAGTTTCCCGAATGAAATGAAGTGATCGGCTATTCGTGATAGTTCGATGACTTATTTTATTTCTCGTGGGTCTTTGAATTTTACACTTCGCTTTACATGATTGCCCCTATCGAAAAGAGTTAAATCCACATCAATTAAACGTTGGTTTGACTCGTTTCGATTGAAGCGAACGTGATAGTACCAGAACAAAACGAGGTGGACCGATACTTTCGTGTCGGTTTGGCTCGTCTCATAGGGCCGGGGCTTTACTCAATGTTGTACGATTCTAAGGATTGCCACGGAAGATCGGGACGATTAAGATTTGAGGAGTTTCGCGTTTGGGCGAGTTTGACTCCTTTCTATTTTTATAGGTCTCTATCTTGTTTGTGGTGGGACGACTAAATTTTGAGGATTGTCGGGTCCCGACGAACGCAAACTTATTTTTATCGGTCTCCGTCCTTGTTTCTTTTGAAATTTGGCCTAAAAGCGTAAGGATGAATCCCATTTAGCTAAGACTCTTGGGGCTTCATCAAAGTGTAGTAGTTTTAGCCGAAGATCTGTGTAATCGACAAATGTCTCTTGGGGCTTCAGTAGTTTGGCTGCGGCCATATTGCTTCCGTGATTGGCATCGGCCATACGAAGTCTTAGAATTTTGGTATCAGACATATTGCTTTCATAATTGGCATCGGCCATGAGAAGTCTTAAAGTGTTGGCTTCGACCATGGTGCTCCCTTCATTGGTTTCGACCACAGGAAGTCTTTTGGCATTGACCATGGTTCTTCCTTCATTGGTGTCAACCACAGGAAGTCTTTGAGGTTTGCTTCGGCCATGGTGCTTTCTTCATTGGCATCGGCCAAACAGGAAGTCTTTGGGGTTGGCTTCAGCCATTGTACTTTCGTGATTGGCATCAACCATGGAAAGTCTTTAAGTGTTGATTTCGGCCATTATGCTTTCGTGATTGGCATCGGCCACGGGAAGTCTTTAATTGTTGGCTTATGCTATGGATCCAAAGCGAGGGGATCCAATGAGAGGAGATCTGACAGAAGGGAGGCGCATGTCACTCGACCCGAATCGACAAGGCAGTCGAAGAAGCTCCCTTAGGATGCGGATTCGAGACACGTTGAGAGGCTCTTCATTTGTTCAAAGTATGTCTCATTCTTTATAACGCTTTTTACTTTTGTTGCGCTTATTTTTGCGACTTGTGGTCGCTCTTTCCTCTTTTGCTTGATCGGTTGGCGTGATGGGTCAACATTGGAGTGTCGGGCTCATCTTTAGGAGAGTAAGACCGAAAAAAATTTATTTGAGAAGGGGTCGGGCTTCGTCTTTGGGAGACCGAGACCAAAAAATTTTTAAGAGTTCAGGCTCCGTCTTAAGGAGACTGAGACTAACAAATTTTTGACAAGGGTCGCGCTACGTCTTCGGGAGACCTAGACCAACAAATTTTTGAGAGGGGTCGGGCTCCGTCTTTAGGAGACCGATACGAAAAAAATTTTTAGAAGGGTCGCGCTCTGTGTTTGGGAGACCGAGGCCAACAAATTTTTGAGAAGGGTTGGGCTCCGTCTTGGGGAGACCGAGACCAACACATTTTTGAGAAGGGTCGCGCTCCGTCTTTAGGAGACCGAAACCAACAAATTTTTTAGGAGTGTTGGGCTCCGTCTTTTGGAGACTGAGACCAACTAATTTTTAGGAATGTCGAGCATCGTCTTTAGGAGACCGAGACCAATGAATTTGAGAAGGGTCGGGCTCTGTCTTTGGGAGACCGAGACCAATAAATTTTTGAGAAGGATCGCGCTCCGTCTTCGGGAGACTGAGACCAACAAATTTTGGAGAAGGATCGAGTGTCGTCTCTGGGAGACCGAGACCAATAAAATTTTAGGCTCGACCAAAATCGACGGGAGGGGAGGCACATGGCCCTCTGCCCGAATCGAAGAGGTCGGAGTGGCTCTTGGCTCTCGACCTAAACCGAAGAGGTCGGTGAGGCTCTTGGCACTGCATCCAAGCCGAAAAGGTGGTAGCACCTTTAGATTTCCTCTTCCATGATACAATCCACTGTGCCGAAGAGCTTAGACGGACCGACCGATGTTCGAGTCGGCTTCAACTCAAGCTCTTGCATGGTCTCGAGGTAGGGAGGCCGATTCTCAGCCGTATCTTTAGGCATATTTCCATAGTTAAGTGGATCGCTCAATATGCTATTGGTGACTCCTTCTTGGTCTTGTTGTTGCGACATCCGGTGGGAGAGAGGTCGACCCAAGAGGAAGAACGATGACTAAGGGCATTATTGTTCTTGCTGCTGCGACACATGATGGGAGGGAGACCGATAAAAGGAGGAAGATCGATAACTAAGGGCATATTTGGTCCTGCTGTCGCGACACATGGTGGGAGGGAGACCGACCCTAGAGGAAGACCAATGATTACGAGCCTTGGTGGGAGGGGGACAGATAAAAAGAGGAAGACCGATGACTAAGGGCATCTTTGGTCTTGTTCCCACGACATATGATGGGAGGGAGACCGATAAAAAGATGAAGACCGATGACTAAGGACATCTTTGGTCTTGTTGCGGCGACACATGATGGGAGGGAGACCTATAAAAAGAGGAAGGCCGATGACTAAGGGCATCTTTGGTCTTGCTTCCGTGACACATGGTGCGAGGGAGACCAACCCAAGAGGAAGACCAATGATTACGAGCCTTCTTGGTGGGAGGGGGAGCGATAAAAAGAGGAAGACCGATGACTAAGGGAATTTTTGGTCTTGTAGTCGCTATAGGATGCAATGAGAGGTCTCCCATACGTACTACTAATAAAAAGTTGTCATTGATGGCATCAGTGTTCGTCATATTATGTACTATAGTAGAAGAGCCGATTGAATATCTCGAGAGATCCGGACGAAAGTGACGGGATCGGCTCTGGTCGTCGCCAAGACGTGACACATTATTTGCATCATGATTAGGAGATACCATCGAAAGGCCTTCGAGATGTGTCACCAATGAGGAGGTTTCCTTGAGAGGGAGGTGGAAACAAATGAGCATCAACGTCAATTGCGCGAGCCTGTCAAGGAGAGAGATCGAAAAATGTTTTAGAGGATCCGGCCGATAGTGTAGAGGTTGGTCCTAGTCATCACAAGGGCGTGACACATTATTTGTAGAATCATTTTGAGAGAACACATTAGTTTTCGAGTTTGTGTTGTTGTTGATACCCAAAATAGACCTGCCGTGACGTCGACGACACGGGGAGGGAGCGACTGCTCGGAGTGGCTCGACCTCCAAGTCGGAGTCGGGACGCATAATCTCTGAATGAGTCCTAGGTGGCATTTTCGATAGAGAAAATATAGATCTGACCAAAACTAAACTTGAAAAGAGCAAAAAAACCTTTATTTCACATCCCCACAGTCGGCGCCAAATGTTTCATCCACGGATAGAGGTGTAGTAGAGTGGAGAGCACGCTCTATCTTGTTTGGTTGTAGCTAGCTTTGATTCGAAGGAGAGGAGGACTCTCTGGAGAGTATTTGAGTGTCTACGGTCTAATCGGGCCTTTAAGGCTCACCATGAGGCCGACACTCTTGAGAGGGGTCTCGTGGTATTGGCTCTTCTCTAAAGAGAGAGATGCCGATGAATGTAAAACGTTGGGAGTTGTCTCTTGGACAATCCTTTGTAGTTAGTGGAAGTGTTTTCCGTGTGATAATAATGAACTTGTAAACTTTTCAAATCAAGAGCTATTTATAGGGAATTTTTAGAATTTTCTCGAAAATGACCTTTTTCGAGAGAGAGAGGTCGATACAAATCTTTCGAGTTGTGTGAATATCGGATTCGCTCTAGGACTCGGAGCCGAGCAAAGAGTCGAACTTGGTCCATTATCGAGCTCCCTAATAATTATTGGATTCCCTAAATTATCGGACTCGATCTTTCTCTAAGCCTTTTCCCAATCAGTAACATTTTCATCTTCAAAAGAATCACACATGTCATGCCAAATTTCTCTACACATATAATATATTGTTTTGCTTCAAAAACTTGGAATAATTACAAAGTTTGAGTTGACTATGAATTTAAAAATGTATTCAGATTTTTTGGCTCTGTTTCATTAATTAGATATGTTAACACCATATATCATCTAAACAAATCATTCGTGATTCTTCAAATATCTTTTAGTTTATAACCTTGCATACATAGATTGGAATCAACAGTTTTTTAGTGGAAATTGCAAAGAGCTAGAAATCAGTTCGACATATTAAAAATGCCATAGCCATTTCGGTTAAAATTTCTTATGCTAATTTCCATAATATGTACAATTACAATAATTTCATCAAGTAATAATGAAATTAAGAGGCTTAATTAATTAGTCGTCTAGCTTAATTAATTAGGACCCCAACAGCTCAAATACATAACTGTTCTCAAAGACTCCTCTGATTTCTTGGCTTTCTCTTCTCTCAATTTATTCGAAACCATAGCCGATGTTGACGATGAAGAAGAAAGCTTGTTGGCCTGTGAATACGATCTGAGGTTGTTCTTTACATGTTGATTTAGAGATCTTAGAACATAATTCCATCTGCAAATTCCTTGATCCTTTAAAGCCTCCACAGCTCCAACGCTAGCAGCCACAATCCAAGCTTTGCTCGCTGATGAACTCATGATGAATGAATGATTGTATTTTTTTCTTTCTTTCTGTTGTATGAAAATATTTTGGGTTGATGTGAAATTAAGTTGGATGGGCTTACATATATATACATTATACAGACACAGTATATAGTTCTGCATTGAGATATGATTTTTGAGTGAGGCCTGAAGTTTTGGGGATAAAACCAGGGATTTGCAAATGGTTTTGTGCTTGTATATATCAATATCATGCAAGCTGTATATTTTATGGTTCGGTGGGCTAAGCTGTGGTCGGCCATATGACGTAATTATCCTTCCATTGAGTAGATGGTCATATTTATCGGGGGACAAAATTGGGGATTGTAGTTTGGAATAAAGTAAGAAGTATTTATTTATTTATTTTATATATCACAACCAGCAGCACACAGAGTTGTCGCAGATTTGTCTAAAATAAAATCTCCTAAGGATGGTTCCCCTCCTCCTTTCAGGTTTTCTATTTTAGAAAGAGATCTCGGTAATCTTATATTATTATTATCATCTTATCTCATCTTTTTATATATAGATAATAGCAAGACTTTTAATTTTAATATTGTTGAAATTATAAATTTAATTGTAAATTTTATTATCAAATCAACATGACTCATGACGTTTTATTGATAAATAATAATTTGATATATGTATTTTAGAACATTAAATTTAGTTAGGTTTCAAGTTATAAATTTTAAGTCAAGGATTTTTTTTCCTATTCTAATTTGGAAGTCAAAACACAATAAAAACACATTCCTAATAAAATTAGAATACGCTATATTTTTTCTAATTTAAAAAATTTTCCTAACTAAAATCGATTATATTTGATTTTCCTATTCCTAATTAAAACGGGCACATTTTTTTCCCAATTCAAATGAGCATACTATTTAAAAAATTATTGCAAATTAAATTAAAATATATATTATTTTTTCAAATTTTTTTAATAAACTATTATTCCTAATAAAAATCCGTTGTATTCTTTTTTCCTATTCCTAACTAAAACGGGCATATCTTATTTTTCAAACAATAGAAACAACTAAACTGATTAGATGCAATTATAAATTTTATTATAAAATCAAATCTTGATATGTGACTTTTAATTTTTGCTATGTTTATTATTTTTGAAAACAAAATAAATTTTTTTAACTTTAATAGGATTGTAAATTTTAAAATAAAATCAACATAGTTATTATTGATATAAAATTAAAATAATTCTTTTTTTATATGATATTTGATGTATAATAAATAATGTTTAATACAAATAATTTTTATATAATTTTTATGATATATTTTAATTATTAATTTTTAAAGGTACGGATTTTCTGTCCAACGGACGAGCCCACTGACTTGTATAGATAATAGCAAGACTTTTTCAATTTTAAATTTGGAAATTCAAATTGCAAATTTTATTGTAAAATCAACATCCGACACATAACGTTTGGTTAGCGACTAGTAATTTGACACATAAATATAAGAATTTTGAGTTTAATTAGGAATCAAGTTATAATTTTAAATCAAAATACAATACTAACATAATTATTCCTGATAAAATTCTAAACAATTACTTATTCCTAATCATAAGATTTCTATTCTCTTTTCTCTCTACTTCACAAGTATATGTGTATATATATAGCTATATGTACCATGCTAAATTCGCACATGTACGAACAAAAGTTTCGTAGGTGGAGAATGAAAAAAATAAGGGAAATAGTCAAGCCAGACAAGATAATGAAGTTGTTTACCTTTGTTCTTAAGGATTTGGATACCTTTGCTCTTGAGGATTTGGAGGTTTTTTTTTTTATTTTTTTTTTATCATTATTCATGTCATAAATTTAGTTATGTCAATGATCTAATTGCATTTTATTTATTATGATTTTTTATTTAATTTTTTTAAAGGTGCTTACTTATTTTTTTTTCCTGTATTTAAGGAAAAATATGATCAATTGCACTTTGTGAGATGTTTTTGCCGAAAAATTAAATAAAATCTTATTGGATGCTACAACTCAAAAGAAAGAAACCAATAGTTCTGTTATTTTACAATCGGCTATTACGAATCTTATAGACAATAGAGAGACTTTTTCAATTTGTTTCAATTACAAATTCAATTGCAAATTTTATTATCAAATTAAAATCGACACATGTATCTTAAAACTTTGAGTTTAATTAGGTTTTAAGTTAAATTTAATGATATTATTTTTTCTCATATTCTAATTAGGAAATCAAAACATAATGATTCCTAATAAAACTCTACAAATTATTTTATCCTAATATAATAATTTTATTCCTAAATAGGAACCTATTCCCTACAAAATTATTCTTATTCTTCCTAATTAAAATGGACTTATATAAATGTATATCTTTTACTGTCGAATTAATTTCGACATATAATTTTTTATTAGCAAATTAAATAAGATACATGAATTTTTTTCTTCTCTATTATTTAAAAAATTATTCTTAATAAAATTATAATAAATTATATTTTTTTCTAATTTTCTTATTAAATAATTTTTCCTAATTAAAATTCATTTTTCAATTCCTAACTAAAACTCACACATCTTATTTTTTCCTATTCAAATAGGCATATTATTTAAAAAATTATTCCTAATCAAATTATAATACATATTATTTTTTCAATTTTTTATTAAAAAATTATTCCTAATAAAAATCCGCTATATTCTTTTTTACTATTCCTAATTAAAATGAGCATATTTTAATTTTCAAAAAATGGGACAACTAAATTGATTATATGCAATTATAAATTTTATTATCAAAATAAATCTTGACATGTGACTTTTAATTTTACTACGTTTATTATTTTTGAAAACAAAATAAATTTTTAATTCTTATAGGATTGTAGATTTTGAAATAAAATCAAAATAATTATAATTGATATAAAGTTAAAATAATTCCCTTTACATATAATATTTGACATATATTTAATAATGTTTAATACAAATAATTATTATATAATTCTTTATATGATGTATTTAAATTATTATTTTTTAAAGGCACGGACTTTTCCGTCCAACAGACGGGCCTACCGACTTGTATAGACAATAGCAAGATTATTTCTTTTCCTATTCTAATTAGAAAATCAAAACACATTAAAAAAATAATGATTCCGAATAATAGTCTGCCTAATACTTTTTCCTAATACAATAATTTTATTCCAAATCAATTTCCTATATATTATTTAAAAAACTTATTCCTAATAAAATTATAATAAACTATATATATTTTAATTTTCTTATTAAATACTTTTTTCTAATTAAAATTCATTATATTCTTTTTTTCTATTCCTAATAAAAACGGGCATGTCTTATTTTTTCCTATTCAAATCAGCATATTATTAAACTTACGAACTTTCCGTCCAATGGACGGGCTCACTGACTTGTATTACTATACGCATAATCGAAACTAAATTTACTACCTTCATATTAGAATAGATATCATTTTTCATATTTTCACGTATACTGATATCATTAATATGGAGGCATATTTTATCTTTATGTTATAATTTTATCTTTTATTTTTAATTAAAATAATGAGTGAGGGGAGAGTACATATTACTGGGAGTGATAGTTAGTAGAGGAATAAATATGAAAATAATGTATTGAAATGCTAAAAATTTGAATGCTAAAAACGACACCTATTTAACGACAAAGAAAGTCATAAAAAACGACATATTGTACATTCTAACAAAGAGGGAGTATATCAGAATATTATAAACGTTAGAAATTGTCTGGCCATTTTATTGTTGATTCTGAAAGCTTGCCTAGCTCCCTCCGGCCACATTTGCATTCCATGGCGATTGCCACTATCGAACGCGTTTTCTTTTTCTTTTTTTTTTTTTTTTTTTTTTTTTAAATTAGCGGAACAATCCGTGTGGGACACAGGGATCATTTTTATTATGGGCATCTTTTTATTTTTATATGATATAAATTTTATAATTAAGTCTACATTACCTACCTTTTATCGATATGAAAATGCTACATTCTATTTCATAAAAAATAGCATATCACATATACCAACGATTCAGATAAAAACATCACTTTAACGTATTCCAACTATGGTGTGAAAGTATTTTGAGTCTTATAATCTCATCTATAATCAAGGAATTGAATTTCTAAATGATGTATGACAATAAATTTTTAAAACATATACATTATAATGGGCATTCATAAACTTATTCATTAACTAAATTTTTCGATGATTTATTAGACTTGAAATTTCTCAATGATAGAGAACTTGCAAGTTTGAAAAAAGAGAGCATAATTACCTATCTTGGAAAAACTTCAATGAAGACGATATTTGTGGAACTTTTCTTTGGCTTTCCATCTTTATTAAGTGTGAGGATCTTTAGACGTGCACAATTTGTGACCCTTGATACAACTACGTACAATTGACCATCTCTGAAGGCAGGTTTGTAACATGATTTAGCGATTTTCCTTTGACTATTATTTATTGACATTGCAAAGGCCATTGCTATCGAGAATTGTCTCCGGTAAAATTTGAACGGCAGCCTCGATTCGAACGAGGATAGATTCATTTGGTGCAATCAATAGCTTTTTTATGACACCAGTACCATGCATGATCATTGCCTCCAATACGCGTTTACAAGTTGTGTCAAAAGAAACCTCATCTCATTAAACAAGCCGTTTGAATGGGCTATGTTTCGTAGCAACATTACTGGACTACCGGCCTTGAGATTCAATTCACAGATTGGTAACACATAGCACCTAATGGAGTTCAAGAATTTAGTAGTGTGAAGCTCCACAAGCATGTCCGATTACGACTTTAATAACAAATCTGAGCTATAATAGATGTTTTAGGAAAGAGATGCCTTGGAGGTGGTGTAGGGCGGTACGCGGTGGCTTTAGTGGTGGTGAAGCCGTGACCGGCTGCAGTCGGTAGCCATTTAGTGGTTGTCATGGATTTTATGCAGGAAAGATGATTTGTAACCAGAGAAGCAACATTTGATGAGGAGGAAGAATCGAGTAGTGGACATGTTTAAGGGTTGAGTTTATTAGGTTAGAGTTTAGAAATGGACTTTTAATATTGTTGGTCTTAGATATACTGATGAGTGTAAATTATTGGGCTTAAATACATATGAGTGTAAATATTATTGAGTTTAAATAAATGTATCGGTTATAACCAAATTTTCGGTCACTTTAACCTTTGGTTAATCGGTCCAAAGTCGACCAACGAACCTCAAATTTCTCAGACCGAATCGAAAACCGAAAAGCCAAACCGAACCCTAGAAAAACCGACTGTTTGATTCGATTTTCCGATTTTGGTTCGGTCAGACATTTTGTGCCTATCCCTTAAGAATGAGGCATCCTTTTGGTGACCAAGCATATAACTGTAATAGAGCTTGAGCTTGCTCCTTAGTTTGAGCAGGTTGTTCCATATTGAGCTCGAGTTGGGAGGCTTCCTTAATCCTAAAAACCTCAAGCGCGACAATTTGATACGATTGCTCTAAGTAGCCCAAAGTGAACTTTTTATTATAAAAAATTAGTAAAATATATAGATTTTGATAAGTGATTCAAAAATAAATACATCAGGGATAATAAAACCTAAAACGAGATATTACATGAGAATGAAAAATATAGAAATAATACATTGAAGAGCTAAATTGGTAATATTATTTTTTTTATTAAAGAAAAGTTTCAATAGATTTTGCTCTTGATACAAAGAAATCTCTATGAATCAAATTCCCTTATAGTTTACCTTGTTCAAAATATTAGAGAGGTTATTAACTGTCAATGGTTTCTCTTGATAGTTGGGGGACTAATTATCAAATTGATCATGTTGATTAAGATTTTAGTTAACCAAGTTTCGAGAATATTTTTTAAATCATTGCTATTATAATACAAAGTTTCTAGATTGATTTTGTCTATCTTCTTTTTGATACCTGAGAATCTAAAATGAGTAATAGAGATGATTTTAATCTAAGACAAACGCATCAATCGGATGATGGATTACTAAGATGCAATTTGGATTTATTCATATTTTTGTGGCCGAACTGTTAAGCTTAGTCTACACCAAAATGTTCTAAATTTGAAAAATTCGACGCCTCCACGACTTTCCTCTCGTCAAAA
The DNA here is from genome assembly GCF_046630445.1 of Rutidosis leptorrhynchoides. Taxonomy (NCBI): domain Eukaryota; kingdom Viridiplantae; phylum Streptophyta; class Magnoliopsida; order Asterales; family Asteraceae; genus Rutidosis; species Rutidosis leptorrhynchoides. The sequence goes on from NW_027266726.1 coordinate 18,166, forward strand.
CTAGTATGGCCATAAAAAATCTCCGGAATCTGACGAGCCGGATTCTGGAAATTTTTTTAGGAAGGTTTATGATGCTTACGTGACATTTTGGCCGAATCAGCACATGACCTGATGCTTGTTTGGCGATGACTGCACATATTTAACGAAAATTTGGTTTCACATAATCAATATTTGACAGAATGTATGATTTTGTTAATAAAATTAACAGAATGATAGCAAAGTGTTAACAAAAAATCGCGAGGTAGGAATTTGTTAGTTTTTGTACCGTTGAGGTAGAAAAATGTTATTATCCCAATAAATTAGTACCAAGTAAAAATACGTCCTACTTGTCGAGTTGTCCCTACAAAAACACAACGAAGTGGGTAATTCTTTCTCTCCCTCTCATTTTCCGAAGAAACAAACACTTCACAAAACTGAAAATTGAAACACATCGCTTTGATATTCCTAATGTAAAGATTAAAAGAAGAAGAAGAGATTGATTTATTATCAGATTTTCAGACTGCATATCCTCTCTGTCTTAGCTGAAAAATGGCGGCTGTCGCTTCACTTTCCTTCTCGGCATTGACTCAATCGTGTAGTTGTACAGATAGAAGAGTTTAATAGTTCTTCCTCTACTCGAAACTTAGCTTCTTTGGGATCTCGCGCCGGTAGTACGTGGCATTACCGGGCCCCGTCGGACGCTCTAATACAGCTTCCCATGGGGTGGTAGTTCTCTGCATGTCATCAGGCAAGCGTTTACTAAAGAACAACCCTAGTTTCTAAAATTAGCGGTTGCCCTTCTTAATTCTCTAGTAGAATACCAACATTGTGCTATGTAGACATGCTGAAAAAACTCAAGTTATGACAATTCCGATAAGTTAACTATTCAAACATGAGTTAATTTGAGTATTAATTACATAAATAAGGATGCATTTTAATAGGTAGACGGAATATGTGATTGTTTTGGCGAGGTACACAAAATAATGAGGTCGAGTTTTCAAAACTCGATCTTCATTGTTAATCGGGTGATTAATATTTTATTAATGGGTGATTAAGAAAACGAAAGTAAAATCGAGTCTTGAATACTCGAATTTCATCATTAAAAACATCATTACCCCCTAATTATGTTATGATTGTGTTATCTTATTAAATAAAATTCAAGTTCGAGTAACAAAAACTTGATCTTGCTTCTGATAAGTCGATTTTGACACGTTTAAGTGCGGGGTTAAAACTTGGGATTACGTTGAGATAAAATTCGAGTTTCAAAAAATCGAACTTCGCATAATCGAGTTTCAAAAACTCGAACTTGCCATAATCGGGTTTCAAAAACACGAACTTGCCATAATTGGATTTCAAAAACTCGATCTTGGTCAGTCTTCCTCTACCCCACATCTCTCTCTTCTCTGTCTCACCGGAAGAAAGCCTTTCACTCTCACGTCTCTCTCGTCTCATCTCATCTCACCGAAATACAAATCTCTCAAAAATCTCTTTGTCTCAAAGCTCTCTCTGTCTCAAAATTTTCTCCGTCTTAAAACTCTCAATCCAAACCAATAGTAACAAACTACAAAAACTTCCTTCTATATTCTCAAAACTTTCTCCGTCTCAAAACTCACCGAAATATAAATTTCTTAGATTGTTCGTTCTTCTCCTTCCACGATAATTAAGTTATGATTTTTTTCTTCTATATTCTTATTTGTGATTTGTAAATAGACGTTACATGCTATTGTATTTAAGATAAGATAAGAAATGAAATTAATTTAGTTTTTATATTTTTTTACCAAATTTTTGGTTCGATCTTTCTGTGGTATATTTCTATTACGGAAAATTTTGTATATGGTGTTGTGTATACTGAACGGTAGTTTGATTAAATCATTTTATGACTGTAATATTGAGTGTTAGGAGTATTTAATTAATTGAGTACATTATATATTGTTTATGGAATTTTGTTTCGTTAAATTCTAAATATGTAACAATTGGACTGAAGTTGTTTTGGTCGATGGTTAAAAATCGATTCCTTATAGTTCGAAGAGTTTCAAATCGGACTTCTTATATTTTGTTAAATGCCTTATGTTAATACTCCTTATTTATTATTTTGTTGTATGTTATAGACCTAATAAAAAATATTTATTCACGTTTAGGTTATGGAGGGGTCTACGTCAGGTAGATCCTAGAGATCGTCGTGGGTTTTGCAGGGACCTAAACAAGGCGACCTTCTGTGGATACAGCCCCATCACCGCTCTGCTCATATTTTTCTTTCCGTCTCGATGTACGACAAGGAGTTGGCTGTCCGAAGGACAGACAAGTTTATCTGGGATTTACTGGAGAATGTGGATTACTGTCCAGACAGCGTCCGAGAACAAATTGACAGGCTTGGGTTCGGATTGATTCCTCACTCACAAGATGAATTCCATACAAAAAAAGCAGGTGATGAATCCCGAGGATTCTTTACAGGAGTTTCATTTGATTTTCTGGGATCTGGTTCTGACACGATGGCCGCCCCATCGCAATATCCGGTCTTTTCCGATTATCCTGCATCCCGAGATTTGTTTGCACTCCTAGATGATCCACAGTGTCTATCACAGCCTATTGAACGATAGTTTCTTGATACTGGGCGTCGTCATTCCAAGAGTAGTAAGTATTCGGTTGTAAACCTTTCTAGCCAATTTCAATCACCGGTACTCGATGATATGAACTGTGTTGGTTTCGAGGTTCATGGGTTCAACTACCAGTTTAGGTTTTGGAATTTATGCGGGATCATCTACACACGCCCTATCACCGCATAAGGCTCAACCCGATGAGGATCCGATGGATGAAATTCCTGGACACAATTACAACTTGCGTCAAATCAGAAGGAATTCCCCTAGGTATCCCGAGAGTTGTAGTGGACCTAAACATGTGGGAGGGGGACATCGACATCGTTAGTTTTTTTTAGATCGATTACATATGTACTTATAAAATACGCTTTTCAACTTCACTTGTTTATTTTTAATAATAGCATAATATTTTTTTTAATCGCATATTTGAATGAATTGTTGAATCGCATTTTTTTAATTTAAGGAAGTTCATGCTTATTTGATCATATTCCCAAACTGCTACTTAAAACAAACATCAAGCAAATGAAACAAGAACGATATATAGTACTGTCTTCATAAATTGTATAAATAAAAGTCTGATCATTCATCATCATCATGATCATCATCGGAAGACGGATTTCCTTAGAGTCTGTATAGGTCGTAAAACATGTTTGTAGGCACTCTGTCAGATGGCGGGTGACTTTTATTACAGCCAGTGATGACTTGATCGAAGTTGCTGCATCGACTACAAGCCGGTGGTCTGCGGCCTTTCCCGTTGACGTAGTCCATTGCTCCTTTTCGTCTTAAAAATCTCTTCCGACCCGAACCAGAATGGTACATCATCCGACTATCATCTGGCAAAAGCTGCCAGTCTAGATTTCGGGGCCACAGGGAATCGTCCACCGGGTTTAAATCACCGCTGAACTGCTGATTCCATCCCTCCATTTTGTAGCACGGAGCAACTAAATCCATGGGGTCGTAGTCAATTATCGCCGCAATGGCCATTGTATGGGAACAAGGGATCCGGTATGTCTCCCATTTTCCGCATGTGCATTTACACTCTCCAAAGCGAATCGTATGTTTATTACCGCCAGACCTGGGACCACGTAATGCAGTTCTCACAGAGTATTTAAATTCATTTGATCTGAATTTCTTCACCGTGTGCTTTCTGGCTCTCATCTTATACTTCTCCATAGATATCGGTGTAAGGACTTTGCCCCAGTATTCACTTTTTATCCGCTCGTCGTCAAAAATCTTAACAGCTTTTTCGTGCATTGCCTGGATGAAGGCCCTAATTGGCAACAAATGGTCACATTACCGCACGTTGTTGTAACCCTCTGCATTGTTCGATGTAGTTATTCCCCACTGGTAGAATCCATCTTCGAACAATGTCCGCTTCTCAATCGGCAGTTTATGAAGCCACGTACAAGCGGCTTCACTTTTATTTTGCAAAGCGTCCCATGCATCACAATACTTACGCTGCTGAATCTCGGTACCGACGGTCCAACTTAGAGTTTTCACCCCTTTTGTTTTTTTAATCTTGAACAACAGATTCGCACAAACGTGCAATATACAGTACTTGTGCAAATGTAGTAAATCAAAATTAAAAATTAAAATTGATATGGCAATCTTGAAATTAGGATTTTATCATTACCTGTGAACTCTTCAAGCTGAAATTTTTTCATCAAGCTTGTCGATTGCAGTCAGGATGCCCTTGTGACGATCTGAGATGATACATGTGACCTTACGCCTCAAAATAAATTTCTTCAGGTACTTAAGGAACCAGTACGAACTGTGCGTAGATTCCTCGTCTATGATGGCATATGCGCGGGCACAATCCTTGTGTTGGCTTTCTGGACCATTGCAACAATCCCCTTTTCCTTGTATGCACTACGAAGATGCATAGCGTTGACAGTAACTACTGGGAGACTATGTTTAAATGTCAGTCTTGTGGCTCCGAAAGACCAAAATACATACCTGAATAAATATACATGAATAAGTATGTTGTATAAATTTCTTAGCATATGAAAAAAAATATCAAAGCACAGTTCAAACCTGAAAATCATTTTCGTCAAATGTACGCGTCCATCCACCTTATGGAACTTTCATCGAACCTTTGTCCCATCATTAGAGTCTTCAAGCGCTTTCATGTAACAGGGTAACTCCCAGAAATTTGACTCCCAATCTCCGTACACCATATTCATCACTATTCTCTTACCGTCCGAAGCTTTTTTCTTTCCAATTTGAATGCCGTATACTCTTTCAACGTCCCGCTGAATACTCTTTATTTCTTTATTTGGACTATCTTGTATAGCGTCCGCTATGATAAGACAACATTACTTTGTGACACATTCATGTCATTGCCTCTAGTATTTACTCCGTGACAATTGTCTTCAGGACACCATACAACCACTTACCAAAAATCAGTTTCGCTATTCAGCGAAACCCGGATCCTCCAGTTGCAATCAATATCGTGACATCGCTATTTCAAATAGTCGGGCTTTCGTGTAATGCATTCTGCAACCCATGTTTTCTTTGTGCTCTCCTTAACGTAATAGCTCTTCCTCGTTGGGTCGACCACCTGGTTATCGCATCTTTAATCTCTTTCTTGCCTTACTAAAATTCGTTCCGATCGTTATGGAATTAGGGTCGCCAGAATACTTAGTTGGTGCAGCTGTCATGCGGCGATTTGCTACGATGTTAGGTCTTTCCATGTTGTTGTACACATAATAACTAGGTGGTACATGTGTTCCAACAGGCTTGATGTAATCCTCGTCTTCAGAATACTAGTATTCCTCGTCGTCAAAAGTCTCGTATTCCTCACAATCTTCCTCCGACTCAATAAACGGGAGTCCCGATAATTCTTCCTTGTCACTCTCTTCTTCATTATTGTCCTCATTATCACAAATGTCTACCTGAGACCTAGTTGACTGTACTTCGGTATGGTATCCAGATATTTCTTTAGGATTTTGATTTGGAGCGACGGAGATGAAGACTTCACGACTAATCGTCGGAATTCGATATATCCACGATAGTGAATCGTCATCATGGATCACTATATGAGCTTGTCTCTCCCCGTTGCCGTCCGTGTATACAAATTGGAGATACAACTGCATCGACTCTTCCATAAAATACTGACATTATTGTACATTAATTCTAAAAATTCATCATAGCTCATGGTACGATTAATTAAACATTGTGAGTCGGCAATACCGTAGCACACTAATTTATTATCCACCAATTGTAAAGAACTCCTCCAATACAAATTCAAATAGAAAAAAGACATGTCGTGTTGTTCTTTAAGAAGAAGAAACGTTTAAGAAAAATGAATGAAGAAGAAATGGTTTGTGATATCGTCTGTTTTTTAGAAGAAGATACGTTTAAGAAAGATGAATGAAGAACAAATGGTTTGTGTTGAAGCGTCTTTGCGGTGGGAGTTCTTATAGCAGTAGGATACAACATTCAACAACAATTCAACTCGCAACTACCTGCCTATCTAATTTTTTTTTATTAAAACTAAATTCGAGTTTCTTAAACTCCACTGTGTTAATTTTATTTTAAAAAAATCGAGTTTTTAAAACTCGATTTTGCTATTTTTTATAATTTTAAAACAAAGATCGAGTTTGTAAAACTCGAACTTGATATCCAACCAAGTTCGAGTTTTTAAAACTCGAGTTTGTTATTTTTTATAATTTTAAAACAAAGATCGAGTTCGTAAAATTCAAACTTGATATTATTTTTTATTACATTCAGCGAAAGAAAATCGAGTTTTGAAAACTCAATGTTACTATTTCCAGCCAAACCAAATTCGAGTTTTTAGAATTCGATCTTCTTAATTAGAATTTAGCATGTTCGAATTTTCAGAACTCGAAATTTATATTTTATGTCCATCTATCGCTTTCGACCCACATTTATGTACTCGCTAATTTGATGCTGCTATAGCAAATTACGCAATTTGATTTGCTGTTTGAAATATATACTACTTAAGTATACGCTATGGAATGGATGTCTCTGGTTTTGATCTCTTTTTATTACGATTTATATTCATTGGAATTGATTTGTTTCTATACTTACACTTTCAGATGTTCCCCCCACTGTATCCCAAACAAAGTTGAATTTTCTCAAGGCTTACAAGAAACCTATCCCAAGTATCTACAACAGTCTTACAAGAATTGCTTGTACAACATCATTTGATGAAATACAAAAGTTCGTTTTGGTCTTGGATTTGTGACGGTTTACGATCAACTCATGCAAGGATACCCAAGTGAAGAAGATCGGAACATCACATTTGAATCATACATAAAAGCATTGAATGATGACCCAGAACAATACAGGTTTGTCTCTTTTGAGTTTTGACCACCATTTTTATCCTTCCAAAACTAAATTTAGACAACATTGAACATCAAAAGCTACATTAATGCTTTGGAAAATCATCCATGTGCTTTTGTAAAGAACAAGTTTGTGTGTGGATTATGCATGTTGTTTCTAGAAGGAACTGTAAGAAACCTATGCAGCGTTTTCATATTAATTGAATCTATATGTTTTATACACCTCAGAAGTGATGCACAAAAGTTGGAGGAGTGGGCCAAGGCTCAGAATCCGAGCACATTAGTTGAGTTTTCATCAAGAGATGGAGAAGTGGAGACGATTATGAAAGACAAAAAAAAGAGCTGGGAGTAAAGGAAGTTTCAGCTACACTCGTTTCTTTGCTGTTGGACTGTTTCATCTTCTAGAGGTTGCAAATGCAACTGAACCCACAATACTTGACAAGGTTGGTCTTTTCACTAGTCTGCCAATGTGCCATGGCATCTATAATAAAAATATCAGTTTTATGATTATTCACTCATAAAGGGTGTTCATATCTTAATTCTAATCTTCAAAAGGTTTTACTTTTAGGTGGTTTGACGTATACTGTGAAATTTCTATTAAACAACTTTATTTGCAAGTATATACAGTGAAAACCTTATTTCTATGATTATTTACTCATACAGGGTGGTCATTTCTTAATTCCAATCTTAAAATGTTATTTCAAGTATTAACTTCCATCTTCATTGGAAGATGACATATTAAATGAATCTGTCATTTACCTTTTTGAGCGAAAGAGTTGTTAAATGAATACGTGGAAAGGTAAAAAGACTAATTTCAGTTGTTCTACATTTTTAGATTCTACATTCTTTTACGGTTTTTCTCGAACACTTTTTTGTTCTGTTGCAGAGAGAAGAAAAAGAGAGAAGAAAGGGCCTCAGAAATGATGAATGCGAATGAGGCTATAAAAAGTTGTTTGGGGCTATCCGAGCAATATGCACGCCATTAATTCGTCATGTGGAGAACTCCACACATGGGGGAGCTCAGATATGTTTTGCTTGTTGTTCACGTATGAGTAACAGATTCCATTTTCTTTTTTTGTAAGTTCTCGGTTTCAAAATATGGTGATTGGAGTGAGATTCATCTTTTTTTTTTTTCCTTGACCATGTTTGTATATAACTTCTTTTTTCTATTTAAAAGCAATTTTTTTTTCTTTTTGTATTTTACCATATAGTATACTAAATTGAGTTTGTTTTTAGACTCATTTCCATCCCTAATTGTGGCACAAGAAACTTTCGATCGTCGGTCAACTGCCTGCATTTCTGTTTTATGGGATAGTTTGTTGGTAAACACAACTGAATCACAAAGACAATTTAAATAAGCCCATCTTAGTATTTTTACGCCAGCCACCATTTATCAAGTTGTCCAGGTAATCAGGGCTGACTATTTACGGAAAAAAGAAAAGAAAAATAAATTTCAAGGATGTAAATGCAACATTGTGAAAACTATAGGACCCACATTGTTATTATTCCTTTCACCTCCACAGTTTGGGACGTGTAATAATCGTGTCCATAATTTCTTTTCTGTTCAGTGTCTTCTCCTTCTTGCTGGCGTCGGGTGAGACTGTAATATAGTTTTCTACTGTTTGCAGCTGACTTTGTAACCTAGGTTCTCTGTTTCTTAGATTGAAGTTGAGGATGTACTCCTGGTAAAATTGATTTCTGTTTTGTACAAAATTCAAACAATTGCTGGGATTTTGCTGTGCATTCGTTCCTTTGCCGATAGGTTGATCTGGAAGTTTGAAGAAGTGATCCAACTCGTTCCGAATTTCAAATCGTGCCCAAGTATTCCTTCCTTATCTTTTCCTTCTTGATTATTGTATAAATGAGGCTTCGATTTAAAGATATACTACTAATGAACTTTGTTCCATATAAGCAGGGAAAAGAAAAAAAAAAAATTCAATTTTCTTAGGAGTTTGCATAGAATATGAATATCCCGTAGGTTGTAACAATTAGTCATTGCCTAATCACGATTCTATTGGAATCTCCTCTACTGGAATTATAGCTATGGATATTGCGCACAAGGTGAAAGTTATTGATGAATTTCAAGTATCCCCACCACCTGGTTCCCTCCCTAATACAATCTCTCTGCCTCTGACTTTCTTTGACCTTCCATGGCTACTTATCAGAAACACTCACAGAATGCAACGTCTCTTTTTCTATACATACCCTGATATCTCACTTCAGAACTTCACTCAGACTCTCATCCCTTCGCTTAAATCCTCTCTTTCACTAACCCTGCAACATTTCTTCCCTTTTGTTTCCAATCTCATCCTCCCACCTCAACAGCCAGAAAAACCCTACATTCTATTTACCCAAGGTAATTCTATAACTTTTCTTGTTGCGGAATATCCAGGTGATTTCAATCATGTAAAAAGCGACCAGGCAAAAGACGTTAGAATTTTGCACCCTTTTGCTCCAAGGCTGCTCTCCACGCGTTTGTCTCCTGATGGCACAAGAGTTGATCCTCTTCTCGCAGTTCAAGTTACCTTGTTTCCGAATCAGGGTGTTTGCATTGGGATTGAATTTCATCATGTTGTAGCAGATGGCAAGGCTGTTCATCACTTTATGAAATCGTGGGCTTTGATATGCAGATCAAACGATTATCTCTACAGCCAGGAATTCTTGATGCCGTCTTTCGACAGGAGCTCGATTGAAGATCCATATGAGCTTGAGTCCAGAAGTTTACAACAGTGGAGGGATTGGCATTCAAGTTGTGAAGTTTTTGAAATCCCAACAAATGATGATATTTATACAGACAAGGTTCGATCAACTTTTGTGTTGAAGAGAAGCCAGATTGAGAGACTGAAACAATATTTCTCAAACAAGAGTACTATTGGAATGGCACATTTTTCTTCCTTTGTAGTAACATGTTCCTTTTCATGGGTGTGCTTGATCAAATCATTAAAAAGTAGTGACAATGGCGGCGACAAGCTCTGCTGCCATTGTTTCGTAGCCGACTGTAGGAATCGCTTTGGAATCTCATTACCTACAAATTATTTTGGCAACTGCTTGGCAGCACTTTTTCCAATGGTTGAGAGAAACGAGCTAGTGGCGCATGATGGACTTATTGTTGCAGCTAGAAGCATAGTGAACTGCATAAAAGAATTGGAAAGTAATGGAGCATTGAGAGAGATTGAGAAGTGGGTCACTATAACCGACGGACAATCTTTAGGATCTTCGATTTTTACGACAGTTGCGGGTTCTCCTAAAATGGGTGTTTACCAAACTGATTTTGGCTGGGGGTGTCCGGTGAAGACAGAAGTCACACACATTGATTTATCAAGTACAATATCTCTTGGTGATTGTAGGAATGGGGAAGGGGGAATTGAGATTCAATTGGCACTAAAGAGGGAGGAGATGGACGCTTTCACTGAACATTTTGAAGAAGGCCTGAAGCTTTTGTAAATTCTGCTGATTGTACTTCACCTTAGCAATTATATATATCCACTTAAAAAGTTAAACTTTTGAATGATGTTCAGTTACCATGAGTGGGATGTTCTTAGTTATTATGAGTGATTATATACCCTACCTTGTTGTGGTACTACATGGGTGTATTATTTTTCTACTCCATATTCAAATAATTTTCCATGTGTTGGGAAACTCTGATTTTGTTTATTATATGCAAAGTTCATAGTTTGAAATAAGGTGTACGTAGAGGGAGTAAATACACTCCCCATTCAACAGCCACCATTCATATTTTTCCCTACTCTAAAACTGATGCTCAGTTGTGTCCTTGAGTTCTAGATAAATTCATTCATATGGGAAGATCATTGTTCAGGTTTGATTGAGTATCCTTATCATTTCACACTGTATTCCTTAATCTGACATTCAGTTTGGAGAATGGTGGCTGTTGAATGGGGAGTGCATTTATTGAATATTCAGATAGGCACGTGCAGTGCAAGACTTCCAAAAACTTGAAATACCCATATTGTTATAAATTAGTTATCTTTCCCTCACAATCTTCTCACGCAATCTTCTCTATCTTGGAATTTACCATAACATCAGGTATATTTTTACTCTGTGAAACTATCATTGTTATGGAAATGGGAAGTAAGGTTAAAGTGATGGATGAATTTCAAGTGTCTCCACCACCAGGTTCCCTCCCCACTACAATCTCTCTTCCTCTCACTTACTTTGACCTTCCATGGCTATGCATCAAACAAACTCACAACATGCGAGTTGTCTATTTCTATACATACCCTGAAATCTCTCTTGAGCATTTCAATGAGACCCTTGTCCCATCTCTCAAATCCTCTCTTTCTCTCACTCTGCAACACTTCTTCCCTTTAGTTTCCAATCTCATCCTCCCCCCTGCTCCTCAAAAGCCATACATTCTTTACGAGGAAGGCAATTCTATTTCTTTCACCGTTGCTGAATGTTCAGGTGATTTTGATGACGTCATAAGCGACCGAGCAAAAGATGTTACAATTTTGCACCCTTTTGCGCCGAGGTTGCTCTACACACGTGTGTCGCCTGATGGGACAGGAGTAAACCCTCTTCTTGCAGTTCAAGTTACCCTATTTCCGAATAAGGGTGTTTGTATTGGGATTGAGTTTCATCATGTTGCCGCTGATGGCAGGGCCTTTCTTCATTTCACGAAATCCTGGGCTTCGACATGCAGATCCAACGATTTTCTTGTCAGCGACAAATTCGTGAAGCCGTCTTTTGACCGAAGCTCGATTGAAGATCCATATGACCTCGAGGCCAGAAGTTTAAAACAGTGGAGGGATTTTTATTCAAGAAGTGAAGGTGTAACTGGAACCCCGAAAAATGATGATATTTACAAAGACAAGGTTCGATCCACTTTCGCATTGAAGAGTAGCCAGATCAAACGACTGAAACAATATTTTTCGGACAAGAGTACTGATGGAATGGAACAGATCTCTTCCTTTGTAGTAACATGTTCATTTTCGTTGGTATGCATGATCAAATCACTAGAAAACATCGACAATGCCAGTGACAAGTTCTGCTGTCTTTGTTTCGGAGCTGACTGTAGGAATCGCTTTGGAATCTCATATCCCGAGAATTATTTTGGCAATTGCTTACTAGGATTTTTTCCGAGAGTTCCAAGAAACGAGCTAGTGGGAGATAATGGACTTATCGTCGCAACTCAAACCATTGGTAACTGCATAAAAGAGTTGAAAAGTAATGGAACTGCGAAGGAGATGGACAAGTGGACCACAATAAAACAAGGCTTTGGACCTACGATATTTACCTCAGTTGCAGGTTCTCCTTACTTAGGTATTTACAAGACAGATTTCGGCTGGGGATGCCCGAAGAAGAAGGAAGTTATACATATTGATTTAACGAATACAATATATATTGTTGATAGTAGGGATGATGAAGGAGGGATTGAGATTCAATTGGCACTAAAGAAGAGAGAAATGGAAGCTTTTACTAAACATTTTGAAGAATGCTTGAACCTCACGTAATGCTACTCTGCTAAAGTGTAGTACTCCATTCTAGCTATTCTATGCGCTTAATAAGTTCAGTTCAGTTTTTTTTTTTTTCTAAATAATGTCCAGTTTAATTCTGGCATGTTTGTTATCCAAACCAAGGTACTATCTGTTGGTGTAGTTGTATTGGGGCGTATTAGTGTTTAATTTTCTCTATAAAAAATAAAATAAAAATGTTAGTGATAATTTTCCATGTGTAGAAAATTCAGCGGTTAAGATTATGTTTATTTTATGCACAGTTGATTTTTTTAAAATAAGAGTATTAAGTGCGGGGTAAATTGAAGTTTTGGCTACTCGCTCCGTCTTAAAATACGTGATGTTTCATATGAAAAACATCATTTATTTTTATATAGAAATAGTAGTTCTTAGCTATTTCATGTGTAACACATAAGAATTGTTACACATGCCTATTAAACTATGCCATTTGTAATATTTAAGATCCATAGATTTAGCCCTCTTAATTTGGCATGATTGCATTAGTGTTATCTTAGGCGTGGTTATTACTTATTTGTAGATCAAAGAGCAATTGAGTTGAAACAGTCACAATCAAATTGTTGGATCTTCTTCCGTTAAATGTGTTTCCTTGACAAACTGAAGCAAAGGAATGCAAAGATAGGTGGAATTTTACCCATGTCAAAATTTGATACGCATACTCAAATGTGAGACGGTGAGTATGATTCAACTAAAAATTTGTTGAGTCAAGTTTTAATTAAGTTTTAATCGTCCTGGCTACTTGTTCTTTTTTTTCTTCACTCTCCCCATAATTTCTCATACACACTACAAAAATATCGACAATCCCATTCGCAAACACCATTTTACAAAGCCACGCCTTAAATTAAATAATGGAAATTATCGATGAATTCCAGGTCTCTCCGCCACCAGGCTCCATTCATTCTCTGACCACTCTGCCTCTCACATTCTTTGACCTTCCATGGCTTCTTATGGGAAACACTCACGTGCAACGGCTCTTTTTCTATGCATACCCGGATTACTCACATTGAAAAACTATCCCTGGTCAAATCCTCCCTGTTTTTGACCTTGCAATACTTCTACCCTTTTGTCTCTAACCTAATCCTCACTCCGCGGCAACAAAAGCCACACGGTCTTTTTACCGAAGGGGATTCAGTTTCTTTCACCATTCCTCAATATTCAATGGTAGTATTATTTTATTGAATATCGTGCAGTAAAGCATTACCATTGAGCCAATCAGGACAGTGATCCGAACATCGATTTAATGATTAAGTCATTGTCTCCTTCTTCAAGAGGTTAAAGGTTCATCCAAAAGATTCGAATTTCCGTCGAGAATGTAAAGGAAAAAACATTACCATTGATTGGTACTACTGTTATAGTGGTACAACTCTTTCAATAAGAATTGTAAATATGGAATACCTGATAAATCAAATTCAAAATGGATTCGTTTATCGGAAATCAAGTACCTTCATATATACATGATATATTTTTTTTAGGTCTTTTTGGATATTCTCACAGCCGAGGAAAGAATGATGATGGAATCGATTAGTTGGTTTTCAGGAGAGTCTTGGCTCATGAAGTACTTAGTTAAGGAGACTTGCCAAGAATATATTAAGGACCAAACTCAACCGATTCAATTCAAGCAATCACAGCGGGTGAGGATTTCAAATTCTAGACTAATCTTTCAACTGTTAGTGCACGAAGCGATAAAAAACTGTCCACAAAATTTTTTTCATTTGCAGAAGCTGAAAATCGAATCTCTCCACCTACTGATTAAGGAACGAGACGCTAAACTACCACGCCAACTCTAATGGTTATATATACATGATATGATATATAATGAAAAGACATTATAATAATCAACAGAGGAATATTTTAGTGATTTGATCATTGACCACTAAAAAAAATCAAATTTTAGTGTATTTTTTTATAACTACATTTTCCGTATATATAACTTCAAGAAAAAAAAAAAACATTTTTCATATTAGTATATATCTATTTAATTAATCTTTTTGAATGTCGTGAACATGTTTTTCATTTACATCTATTTTGACGCTCAGATTCTTACGTAAAACGAATTGCGGACTATTATATTACTTGGGTCGACAGCCAAAAAACCCAAGCGAAATGGATTAAATAATTGAAGATTTACGGAAAAAAAGTCAACCGATTAAAACAGCCATAATTTTAGATTCGGTTGTTAGAATCGTAATTATAATAGTGATTCGGAAAGCTCTCGAAAAGTTGTTTCGGTCTTCAAACGGGCCGGTCTTCGTTTTAGATTATTTTCATAATTTTCGTTTTTAGTTGTTTTTCAATTTTGAAACTATTTAAACACTTTTCAGCTGTATTTTCGACATCTTTGAATAAAATTAGACCCCAATTTTAAAAAATTTCAACTGTTCTTTTAAATTTTTGAATTGAAATTCGTTTATACGCTACTTAGATTGCGTAAGATTCGCCGAGCTCTTAAAGTTTTCAATTCCTACAGTTCTGATCACACTTAGTCAGACATTAGGTGATTTCGATTCTAACCTCCAACATTTAAATTTGTATAATTATATGACCTAATTGTAAAATATAAACATTTTTATTATTATATTATTTATATATTATAATCTACGATACAATTACAAATCGAACAACCAAATATTTTTTTATAAATATTTTTTATTAATTAATTAATTATGTGGCTGTATAAATTAAACAATGCAAATCGTTTGGTTAGCACTCAACATGGTACTCTATTACACAATTATGTAATTATTACACTATGAATTTCAATCAACAAGAGCTGTGAATTCTCCACGGAATTCACAGGAGTGAGTTTGCCAATTCATGGTAATAATGCTTTGTAAAAGCATCCATTTCGGCCTTCGTTAGTTCCAGCCCAAACTCAATCCCACCTTCCTCATCCTTGCAGTAATTATTCAAATTTACGGCAATTATCGAATCAGGATGAAGCACATCTAGCTTATTTGGGGAACCCCAACCAAAATCTGTCTTTAGATGGTCAAATTTAGGAGACCCCATAATTACAAATAGAAGATCAGAAGGTCCAAGAAGAAGTTGTTCTTCGACTTCTGTGACCAACTTTTGTACTCCTCTTAATGCTCCGTCACTCTTGAATTCTTTTATGCAGTTTCCTATAGCTCTCGATGCAACAAGAAATCCATTCTGTTCTACAAGCTCACTTCTCTTGGCCACCGCAAAGGACGCCGCTACACAATTTCCGAAATATGTTGTGGGTAAACCAAGTTGATTTCTACAGTCTGCTGGAATAGAAAGACGGCACACCTTGTTATCGGCATCAAAGCGACTTTCTTCCAATGATTTTAACAACCATACCCATATGAAAGAACATGTTACAACATAAGAAGATAAATTGACCAACCCGTTGTTTGTGAAATATTTTTTCAGTTTCCGTATTTGTCTATGCTTCAACACGAAAGTAGATCGAACTTTATCTGCATAGATGTTATCGATTTCACATTCTTGAAAACTCGAGTAATAATCGTGCCACTTTTGCAACAACTTCGCCTCAAGCTCATAAGGATCTCTAATTGCGTCCTTGTTAAATGTCGGCATCGGGAACTTATCAATTTCAACAGTACCATTAGATCGGCAGATCGAGGACCAGGACTGGATGAAGTTGTTGAAGGCCGTCCCATCCGCTACCACATGCCTAAAACCGATCCCAACGCAAATACCCTTATTAGGGAACAAGGTAACTTGGATTGCAAGAAGAGATTCCACGTGCGATCCATCAGGTGATACATGTGGTGGGGGCAAGTTTGGAGCAAACATTCGCAAAACATGAACAGGTTTCGTCTGGTAACTTATGAGTTCATCAAAATCATTATCTGAATAATGAGCGACAGTGAAAGAAACTGAATTCCCTTCAGCGAAGAGAATGTACGGCTTCTGCGGCGATGCTGGTAGGATGAGGCTTGAAACGAAAGGATAGAAGAATTTCAGATTATGAGATAGAGAAGATATTAGTGAAGGGATGGTTATTTGAGTTAAGTGGTGAAGAGACTGTGGATAAGAATAGAAAGAGAGGCCTGTCATGGTCTGCCTATGAGTGAGAATTAGAAAACGAAGGTCAAAGAAAGTGAGTGGCTGATAAATTGTGCTGGGGAGGGAGCCAGGTGGTGGTGCCACTCGGAATTCATTAATGACTTTCACTTTGTGTGCCATAGCTAGCTAGCAATGCCTCTTGAATGTTGATGATGAAGAAAATTATCCAGTATTTATACAGTTCTTCAACTCTTTGGTCATTAATTATTTATTTTTTGATGTTATTTGGTCATTAATTATGAATTTTTTTATGGTTTCTGTCGCATTACAAAGTCAACTATCTTACTTCATTCTAAGTTTTTGATTGAAAATCCTCTTAGACGGATGGCGTTTGACTTGGATGTATATATGATTCTCATTTTACACATCGAAATTGTTTACTCCTCCACTAGACAATTTTTTTTCCTGTAGATATTAATTAGTTGATGATTGATCGCTCAGTTTGAGCCATGAGAACAATGAAATGCTGGAGAATCACATGCCGGCCATATAATTAGGATCTTCAAAATATATATAGATATCTTCCATTTATTCTTTATTTTGATTAGGAATGCGCGGTGATCATGCCTAGATAAACAAATTAATTGTACCTCTACATCAAAATACATGATGTTTTTATTTTTTTGATTTATTCATCAATTCATGTATTCATATACTATACATAAACTAGATATGTAGATTGACGAACCTAAAAACTGAAAATGTATGTATTTTGATAAGGAAGGGTATTTCTTTTATTGCTAGCATTATTTTTTAATTATGGAGATTTGCCTTTGTACTCCATGATAAAATAACTTGCAAGTTTCTGCTTAAATCAGGCAAGTGGCTTATTTCCAAGCAGAGTAATATTAAAATTCATATAAATTGAATACATAGTTAAACTGGAACAAAAATTAAAAAAGGTCCAAGAATCCAAGTTTCAGATTATTAGCTTCAGGTTCAATCTTTATTTCGATCACATCTGCGCTATGAATCATTAAATTAAATGTCAACTTGGAGACATTGATAGTGGTCTATATTTTGAATAGCAGGACAGCTGCACCTGACAATTTTTAATCAATAAGAATCACATATATCATCCAACAAGTAATCCAATTTAGATTCTTCAAATTAAAGAAGAAGAAAATCATAATAATTAATTCACTTGCGGATCATGCATATTCTTCAAACTTGGAACAATAACAGATTCAGTACCAAAAGTGTTAAATCCTGATTATGGGGGTTCAGTCATAATTATAGAAAAAGGATCAATTCTCATTAAACCTGCAGGAGACCTGCACGGCGAGACCCTCAACCTTCCCACAATTAAGAATAGCTTATGAGTAGAATCAACTATCAAAAGAGTTGGTAACGGGTAACCTTATTATTGTGCCTATTACGTTTACGAATTCTAATTTTGTTAAATCAGCATCAACGAAGAAGAGTTAGTACCACGTCGTTCTTCTTGATCTGTGAAGAATGTTTACAAAACTCAAGGCGGGAGTGACCTTAATGGGTTGACAGTGAGAATAAATTGCCACCAGTATATAGCTGAAGTTGTTGCATCTTTGGGTTTGCAATTGGGCATGAATTTTGCACTTGAAGTGGAGGAAGCAACTGAAGTTATTGATCATTAAATTGAGAAGATGATGAATCAGCAAGCCTAGTTTGCTATGGAGCTAGTTTCCTTCCCTAGCTTTGGAGCCAGTTTGAAGAGTAAAAGCTTGGCAAACTTTCACGGTTTTCTTTGATAAACCTTCCTGACGAGTGACAAGCTTGCAAAATCCAGGTTTTATCTAACGTTAATGCTAAGTGTGTTCTTTTGTCATTATGCTTTGGTGAAGGATTTTATTTCTACTACTATTTATTCTGGAGACTTATGGGTTAGTAGTAAATTTGGCAACGGGGGATCGTGCAACAAGACTTCATGCTTGTGGTATGGGCAGTTGTAGCTTGGACTTTATGGAGTAAAAAAAACATGTTTACCTTTGGGCAATTGTAGATGGGATGCCATGCTCTTTGCTATCATGTATCGAGATGTGTGCTGTTACAAATTAAGTGGCAAATAAAATCTTCACTTATACATTTCAGAACTCATTGCATAAGCTTCAAATTTTGGATGAACAAGAGAAAGTGGAGATTATTATTTGGCATTTTTGTATCATTGCAATGAGGTGTATCGTTTTTTTTTAATGGTTATTCTTGTTGTCTATGCTTGGGATTTCGCGTTTTTCATTGATCTAGGGTGCATGTACTCGATCCTCTACACTTTATAATTGACTTTTGTAATTTGTCCCGATAGTATAGTCGCAAATGATATTTATCGATAATACCAACGGTTTTGTCCTAATTCGGAGGGTTGGGTGAGTTTCATCCAGAGATTATAGATAAATTGACGTGACTTTAATAAAATCGTTTCCTCCTTTATTAGAAAAAAAAAATCAACTATCACACACAATGTGTCCCCCACTACTTTCCTATCGGGAAACTCAATAAATACATGAACCAATACATGATTTGAGGAACACGATTCTTCAAATCACGAGTCGTGTATACCTACATATCCAAAATTATCTGTTATGCAGCCTCAATAGTAGATATAGACGAAAGAGATTTTACGTTTATAAAATTCGACCGTGATGGATTAAAAAGACACCTGCTGCAGAAGGTCGGCCACCAAAGATGAATCAATGCGTCTAACGCCACACACTACCTTCACTCGCCTGGCAGGCCGAGCCCTTGAATGATACGTCAATACACTAGAGGATCCCCCAAGATCTTCAACATCCTAATCCCTGGGAGATGGAAGGATAATGGAAGATTCTCCCCACAACTCTTAAAACTTCCCTCAGCTAAAAAAATTCTCTCCTTCCGGGCTAACAGTGATCTTGCTAGAATGGTAACATCTTTGTTAACGTTACTAACAAGATCCGCTCACCTCTTGATGGACAATCTCTGCCTGATAACCTCACATCCACTAGTTGATAGGACTTGACGTTTAGCTTTGAGAGAAACCTTTTTGGGGAGAATAGTAATAACTGTCATCTTTTTCCCTACTTCGCTACTCCTCGCACAAGAAACGAGCTCATTCCCATTCCCTGTTAAAGTACGACCCCCTGAACAATCCTTCAAAATTGGAGAGCTAGGGATATCCACGCAAAGCATTATCGACTTCTTCTTGTAGCCCCAAAGCATACAAAGAGGCTTCGTCAATTAACGTCTGTTAGCTAGTTATGCTCACTTGTCCCTAAACGTCCCGTTAAGTAACAACGTGTCAAAGTATCATCTAACATGTGGAGAGCCAACTTACCCCACCTCGACCTCACACCAATAACAGCAAACGACAAGTTTCTTCTGTGTCTCCAACAAATAAAAATGACGATGTTTACTGCTTTGCCAAACCCCTGTATCTCTGGACGGAAAAACGACGCCCTTCCTCTCCTTCGTCAAACTATAATGTTTTTCAGTTTCACACTTTACCGCCGAAATTATATTCTCTAGTAGGGTTTAAAATTTACGATCAAACAAGTTAGAGTTGAGAGAGATTATGTTTCAGAGGACGAGGGAAGAGACGACAATATGAACGAATAACAAGACGGCGACAAACAAAACAACAAGGATCAAAGTTACGATCAAAGTCCTTACTCGTTTCGTTAAAACTTAAAACTCATCAACTGGTAGCATTGTTTAATGTTGCCGAAAATTGGGTGATATCACATGCTATGTTGCACAAATATGACAATTTGGATGCTGTTTCGCGATTCTTAAATGTGAAACGTGAAAAGGCAATTCGAAAACGTTTCTTAAAAAATGATGAAAAAACGTCTTTTTGTTTATTATTGTACTCCCTCCATTCCAATCCAAAAATCACTTTTTAAATATTCCAAAACAATTATCCGCTTCATAAAACAAGACAATTATTTCATATATTATCTTTATTTGTTATTAGTTAATTAGATTGACTTTATGCACGGTCTTAGAATATCCTCATTGTTAAGACCAATTTTTGATATCGAGTTGTACCAAAAGACACCTATATAGAAATGTAAAAAGTTTGGGTTTAAAAAATTTTGGGTTCAATTTTTCCATTGCATAACTCAACTTCTCGCATCCCAAATTATTTATTTTATAAAAAAATAAAATTAATGAAAAATAATTGATTGGCAAAAAGAGGTTGTGATCCTACTTTTTAATGTTAAAATATAACTTGGATTTTGGAGAGGGGAACCCTGGAAAAAGAGCTTGAAAAAGAAAAATTTGGATTATAAGTTGACATCCCAACTTTCTCCTCCATTACAAGTTGAGCTCCAATTTTAATCTCAAATTCATTTGAGTTCTACAATGGAGATGGTCTTATTCTATGTTGGGGTAATTTAGTTTAAAATAATTTTTCAATCATTATGTGTGAAAACTGCTTTTGGACAATTAAATTGGAATTGAGGGAGTATATTGTTCAGTCGATCTGTGTTGAGTTAAATGTAATCATAGTTGTTAGTCTTGAGTTGTAAGTATCCCGCGATACACAATATAAATCCTACAATTCGACATTTTTTATGTTAAAACGAGCGTATCAAAGGGCCGTATCCTTTTTCGCTCTATATCCTATTTGAATCCCGCGATTCAATGGTGTGATTCGGTATTTTTTACGATACAAACGATACACCGACAAATTATTTTTAAATAAATTCAGTATTTTCCTTAAAATCGAATGGGTTTAAGGTCCTTACACTCAATGTCAAAAAAATAGGCCCGAAAACTATTAATGATATTAATTAATATTAAAGTTATTCTATTGATTAGGCATTTCCTCAATAGAGAGGTCATAAATTCGTCTCTAATGGAAGAGGATTGTGGATGGGTAGTTTGTATTAGAAATTTATCAAACATAAGTAAATAATGGTAGATGTCAAAGAGATTGAAGATGTGGTTGATGCATTTAATAAAGATGTTGAAGCCTTTATTATTTTGAATGATGGTGATGAAAATATCAATCTTAAAGATGATTAAAAGATTTAGAGATGAATTAAAAGATATTTCTTCCGTCTCAAAATACATGATGTTTTTGGGTTTTTAGATTTATTCATATGTATATGTATTTAGTTAAGATTCTTCATTAGATACATGTTTATGTGAATGAACCTAACAATTCAAAACATCATGTATTTTGAGACAAAGATAGTAGTATAGTAGATTGACGATTTAGCAATATTTTTAATAATATTTTGATGTAAATGAATTTGGATATGATACATCGATATGATTCTTACAAATTAATTATATTATAGTAATTTTTATGAATTATATCATGATAGATGATTCATGTTAATTATTTTCTCACTTACTTAATATTAGTATGTAATGTATCTTTTATATTATATATTTTAAATTTATAAAAAACTATGTCTCGTATCCTAAGATAAATTCCAAAATATAAATCTCGATAAAATATCGAAAAAACGATAGGCAAAACGCATCCTCATTCAACAACTATAGTACACAATCTAATACCAAGTTGCATAATTGCATCGATATATGTAAAAGTATACTTCAACATTTTGGCTGGCAGTTCTAGAGTGATAATAGAATTCAGATTAAAATATAGTTGAACAGAAAAACGAATTTAAAACATTATTTGACATTTCTCCCTGCAGGTTCAATCTCAACTTTAAAATTCGAACACTATATTGGGATGTCACTTGTCAACTTGATCTATAATTAATTAACAACCTGGAGAAATTCCTAGTGGGCTTATTTTAGTATTAGCAGATTAATTACACTTACAATTTTAAGGGCTAATATTGGAATCACGGATCTCATCAAACAACTCATCCAGTTCAAATAAAAGAATTAGAAAAATCATACTACCTCCGTCCCAAAATAAATACAAACTTTTACATGCAAATCTATTTTGACAAAATAGATACAAACTTTTACATGCAAATTTATTTTGGGACGGAAGTAGTAATTATTAAAATCCTAGCTACTCATAGATCATATTGCATACTCTTCAAATTTGAAACACTGCTGATTTGTGCCTCAATATATACATGATGCATTCTCGATCATGGTCAGAAGGAGTTGCAATGGAACTTGAAATGGAAATCATTGATGAATTCCGAGTGGCTCCACCACCAGGATCTCACAAGATTCTCTCTGTCTCTCACGTTCTTCGACCTTTTGGCATTTAACACTCATAAAAATACCTTTAAATTCATATTTTCTCCTACGCATACCCTCAATCTCTCGACGAATTCATGGAAACAACCATCCCTTCCCTCAAATCTTCTCTCTCACTCACCTTACGGTACTTCTACCCTTTAATTCATATTCTCCTCCGCATACCCTCAATCTCTCGACGAATTCATGGAAACAACCATCCCTTCCCTCAAATCTTCTCTCTCACTCACCTTACGGTACTTCTACCCTTTTGTTTCCAGCCTCATCGTCCCTCCAGCACCACAAAAGCCATACTTTCTATTCGACGAAGGGAATTCCGTTCCTTTCACGGTCGTTCAATTTTCAGGACATTTCAATGATGTCATAAGGGATCGGGCAAAAGGTGCTAGAGTTTTGCACACCTTTGCTTCGTCTATGCCCCCACACGAGTGTCGACTCCTGATGGTACACGAGTGGCTTCTCTTTTTGCAGTTCAAGTTACCCTTTTCCCGAATCAAGGAATCTGCATTGGGGTCGGGTTTGATCATGTTGTAGCCGATGGAAAGTCATTTCTAGACTTCATCAAATCATGGGCTGTTGTATGCAGATCCAAAGGTGTCACGAGAATAGATAAGTTCTTGATGCCATCTTTTAATAGTGATTCAACTGAAGATCCTTTTGAGCTAGAATCTAAGCAGCTGCAAAAGTGGCAGGATCATTACTCGAGAGATAAAGGACATGTGTTGGAGTAGGTCATCTCAAGGTGCTTGAGGTCATTGAAGCACAGGCTGCAGCTGGGAAGAAAGAAAAGGAGAAATTGAAAGCTAGAGATAACTTCCAGCAGAAGTCATCTAACTTGAAGAAGAAGCAGTCGACAGAAAACAAGCCCGTCTTCGACAATTCAATTGTGGAAAGTTCTACAAGATGCTAGTGGAGTTTTCAAAGAAGATTGAAGCAAAACAGTGCATGAAAAGGTCGAGCAGTGTTGAAGAAAAATGTTTCTGCAGAAAGGACGAAACTGCACACCGTTCAAAACAGGAGGACTTGGTTGTACCTGCAGGAAAACTCGAGGACTCGGGTGGAGTTTTAGAAAAGCTCTCGACGGAATTCACTGCAAACGATCTGCGGACCGACCGGAGCAAAGTCGGAGGTCGTGGCTTATGCCAAAATGCTCAGGAAGATGTCGCCTATAACACTTCTAAGAGCAATTGTCCAGCAATTCCCTAAATCGAAAAGCCCCAAATCGGTTAGGGTTCTATCTTTATTTTTCAGTCTAAGTCGTTAATTTCTGCAGTTTTCAATAAATTAGTTTGATGGGTAGCTTCGTCTTGTTGAAACGAAGAAGTTGGTATGCTCAATTTTGTCTGGGATAGACTGGAAGTTATAATGTGTGTTCGAGTTGTTCTGTGAAGAACGAAAATCAAGCATTGTCAGTTTAAGGCATGGCAGCTGTGTTTGTTGACGGAAAAATGTTGAGAACACTCCATTGAAGGAGGCTGAAGGTTTAAACTGAAGTTCTAAGGCGATCGTGAAATGGGTCTGTAGCTAAGAGAAAGCTTGGCCGTCAAGCAAACGGCGAAATTCAAATTTCATTGTTGTTTTTGTTAAAGTTGAAGTTCAGTGAAGTTGTTAGAAGTAGGTAGATGAAGTTAAGAAGAAGATTCAACCATGATTGAGCTCAGAACAAAAGTCAACCCGAAAGTCAACAAAAATGGCTTTTTCGCAAGGAAGAAGACGAAGTACAGTCTGCTCATTTTTACTGTTTACAGTGTGGATTTACTCAGATATACTTTGTGACCAAGTCAAGAGGTTAATTACAGTTGTATTAGGAGAAAAAAAACGAAATTGTGTGGGAGAATACCACTTTTAGTTTTCACTTTATGGTTTCTGATTTTCTAAAAATTCAGGCTGTATTTTGCTTTCCCTTTTCAAGTAGGACGTCGAGCATGTTCGACCCTATATATAGAGTCATTCTGTTATTTTGGAAAACAAGTTAAGTGGGCGTTCAATACAAGATAATTGAAATCAGAAATTGAAATCGCCATTTTTCTTCATTTTTACAGTTTTAAAAGCTTGGTTGCATTGGTGAGAGAAGCCATAGATTACCCAAAAACCGAAATTAGTTTTCCTAGGATCCAAACAATTTAGATACCAACATTAAGCCTTAGATTTAAGTTTAGCATCAAATCGTTCACAAAATGGATATAATTACAATCCTGTTTTTAGTTTAAGTTTCTTTAATCTTCGTTTTCTTCATTTTGTTTTTCTGGGCTGTATTTGTTTCAACTGCTGTGCTTCTCTTACTGTGAGCACAGGTTTACCTTTAGCTTCTGTTTTACTGAGCTGTGATTGGCAGTGTCTTCGTCCTGTGGTCACGGTCTCAGAGCCTACTCCAACAGTGCTATCAGAGCCTGTAAGCACAGGAGGGCACCAACAACATGAAAGCCAAACATTGATGTTTAATCACCTTTATGGGGAAAAAGTATGGTCTACTTTTGTATTGAAAAGAACCCATATCAACAAACTGAAACAGTTTATCTTAAACAATAGCACTAATAATATTAGCGATTTATCTTCCTTTGTGGTAACATGTTCTTTTATGTGGGTATGTATGATCAAATCTATGGAAGCTAGTTGTGACAAAGGCAACGATGAGATATGCCGTATTTGTTTTCCGACAGACTGTAGGAAGTGAATCAATGGTATTCCTTCGACATATTTCGGCAATTGCTTAGTAGCATGTTCCGCTGATGTTAAGAGAAGTGAGGTAGTTGCATCTAATGGGCTTATTGCTACAACAAGAGCTTTAGGAAGTGTCATTAAAGAATTGTAGAGTGACGGATCATTGATAGCCACAGAGAAGACGGTCATCACAAGGGATGAACAAATTCTGGGAGCTGCGCATGTACTCTTAGTTCTAAGTTCTCCTAAATTTTCAACTTACAGCAGAGGCGGAGGCACGTATATTAGGGTAGTGTCATATGACACCACCAAGTTTTAAAAGAAATTCAAAATAATCCTTATATTTTTTAATGAGTTAAAACTAACCCAAATTTTTGAACCCACAAAATTTGAAGTGTACAGTTATAACTATATAAAAGTACAAATTATAAGGACCTAATACTAAATTTATATTTATGAACCCACTGTCGTCGGGTCCTGGCTCCGCCACTAACTTACAAGATAGAGTTTGGTGATAGAGAATTGAGTGTTAAATTAGAATGATGTATTTTATTCGATAGCAAGATATCTCTTTATATACAAAGAGAGGTGAACTTATAATACAGTTATAATACCTAACTAATTAATGATTATATCTAATGCAAATTCTAATACAGATAGGGAATTTGAATTAGTGGATTGGATTGGGCTTAGTGGATGTTGATTTGAGCTGAAGCCCATATGCTATTATTCCCCCTCAAACAGGCTGGCGTCTACGCAGCCCAAATTTGAACTTCAGCAGCTCAAATCGAGCTCTTGGCAGAGACTTCGTCAAGGTATATGCCGTTTGATCATCGCCGGAGATATGAGACACCCAAAGAGCGCCAGCTTGGACTTGGTCACGAATGAAGTGAAAATCGATGGCGATGTGCTTCATACGCGAATGAAAAACTGGGTTATAAGCCAGCTGAGTCGCACCCACGTTGTCACAATAAATGACGGGTGCGCGAGGAAGATGATGATTGAGTTCAGCAAGCAAATTACAAATCCAATTAAGCTCAGCAACATTATTAGCAACGGATTAGTATTCAGCCTCAGTTGAAGAAAGAGCAACGGACCTCTACTTTTTCGAACTCCAAGAAATTGGATTGCGTCCGAGGAAGATGAATTGTTACACCCTAAATATTAATTTGTTGGACATAGAATTTTTAATTAATATCATGCATACATGCATTCATCATATTATAAGACGCACGATTAGAATTAAACGATATTGTGACATTACGTGCATTATTGAAGTGTTATATTAAATATATATATATATATGCATGTTCCCGGAAGCTACTAGCTTCCATTTTAATAATAATAATAATATAATACACATATATATGTTACTTTTGACCATAGCAGATAGGAACAAAAATAAATAAATAAATAAATAAAACCACGAGAAGCTTCTAGCTTCCCTTTAAAAATAATAAAAAATAATAATATAATAATATATGTAATATATATATGTTCCCACGATCATGATTTAACAAAAGAAAAAATAATTAATTATATAGATAGAGACAAAGGAGCAGACGAGAAAACAAAAGAAAAAAGAAAGAAAGAAACAGAGGAAGAACAGAAAAAAGAGAAAGTTAAAAAAAAAAAAAAAAAAAAACCAGTCAGCTCGAGTGAGTGGAAAAAATATATACTATGCATCTTTATGTACTAGTATAATTGAGCATATATATAGAGTGCGTGGAGAAGATGGAATTTAGTGCTTGATTTTATTTTCGTTTTGGAAGATTGAAGCTTCAAAAAATAATGATCTTTAATTTTTAATAAATTAATTTAATTTTTGTATTATATTATTGAGAGTAAATATTTTAATTATTTTTTTAAGTTAAGATTAATTAATCTTAAAATCAAATGAATTAATAGGTGATTTTATGAATCGAAGGTAATCATAATTAATCTAATTAATAGTCTCTTATTTTTATTAAAGATCTTTATTCCTTAATAAATTAGTTTAAATTTTGTAATATAGTATTTTATTTGTTTAATTAGGTTAAGTTAAATTAATTTTGAAATCAACTTGTTTGGTGTATGATTTTGTGACTTGAAATTTTTGTGTGTTAGAAATTATAAAAATATTTAGACTTGAGTACTTGCATATTATATATGTTTCAATAGGGCTTTATAGCTTTATAAATGTATTCTGGCAAGGTTATATGATAAATTTTCTTGATATATAGGGTTGAGTGCATTGAAAATGATATTAGCTTGCATTTCATGCATTCACGACATTTCATATAGAATTATTGGTCGTTATTAATTATCGAGAATTGTTATAATAATATTAATATTATAGGTGACGGAGATCGAGCAGGTGACCATACTTGAGTGGTCCCAGATTGTAGTGCATTTTGGGGAGGTAAGTACCGTATATAAGATACTACGTAATATAACGGTTTTCAAATAAACCGTTGTCTTAAGTATTTCCTTAATGATAAATTACTATAGTATATGATTGGGTTTGGGAAACGTTATTTTGAATTGATATTTGAGGAAATGTGATAGTTTTCTATGTTATTGTCGAAATATATTTGAAAATTTGATTTGATTCACCATGAATTGTGATGTCCTATATGTATAATATCGAGATATTTTGAAAACTTGATTTGAGTTCACATTGGTTTTTGAACCGTGATTCGACTTAAAAATGATTATTTTGAGAGATTCAAGACTTGATTGGATTGTCATATGTGTAGGATATGGCCGTATACCGAGTTTAGGACTATCTAGTTTTGGGTCCTGTCACTTGCTATCATTGAGGATAGAGTGACCGATTCGTAATGATGACGGGCCCACGGTGAGGCCAAAGGTTGCGCACCTAAGCCAAAAGACGTGGTGGCGTGTCATTACTCGTACCTAGACATGTTCTAGGGAGCACGTGCCATGAAGATTAACCCGTGATAAGAGGTTGTGATTTTATTAAGATTTGAAATCGAATTTATATTGTGATTTAATTAACTTATTATGGGATCGTATTTTGACGAACTACACTTTGTGAAATTGATATTTGGGAGTATTCAATATTTTTTCAATTATATGATAAATCGATTTGTAATTTCACATATGGTTTCAAAACAGTTTTTATAACTGTTTTGGAGATTACTTGGGATTATAATTTATTAGACTATGGTTATATTGCTTAATATATTATATTCGGTACTTACTGAGTGGCCCCCACTCACCCAAAAATATATATTTCTTTTCAGATTTTGCAGGACTAGGTTCCATACTCTAGATTCGTCTACTCGAGGACTTTCTCCAGGAGTTTTAGGATCTTCCTTTTTGGTATATCCCCTATGTACATTAGTAGTCTAGACTTGTAAATTATCCATGTAAACTTTTGAAATTAGTGTAACTCCGTGTTGGTAGAACTTGATTGTATGACTTGCGATTTCTGGCTTGTGGGATTGTTGTTGGCATAGATGTTATAATGCCGATTTTTGTTTTAAGTCGGAAGTCGATTTGTGATTATTAAACCTTATTGTTGGTTATTCTTGGACGGAATTTTGTATTTTGAGGCTGGTCGTATTTCCATGGTTGAATGGATTACGACGCCGGTTATGACGTGGGTTTGGATCGTGACAATGTAGGCGCCCGTTGACTAAAAATGATCCCTGTCACCAGCCCAATCTGCGTCGAAATAGGCTTGCAGCAACTGAGACGTCGACTGATCAGCGAAAGCATGAAGACTGGAATTCGAAGCTTGGTGTAGCTGAATGTCGTCATCTATGGTACCAGCAAGATAACGTAGGAGGTGTTTCACAGCCTACCAATGATCGGTTGTCGGAAAGTGAGTAAGCTGAGATAGCTTATTGACAGCAAAAGCAACATCCGGACGAGTGAGCAGCAGGTATTGTAAACTTCCCACAATTTGTCTGTATTCTATAGAATCAGATAGTGTCGTCCCTGAAGTTAGTGTCAGAGTCGGTGAACTGGCCATGGGTGTGCATATTAGGCGTAAGTCTGTCATATGTGTATGATGAAGTAGATCTTGAATGTATTTCTTTTGAGATAGAAGCAGACCATCAGAATTCAGAATAACTTCAATCCCTAGAAAGTAATGTAGAGTCCCTAAGTCCTTGATAGAAAACTTAACAGCTAGGAGAGCAATGTAGTTTTCAATTAGTGGAGAGTTGCTTCCTGTGATAATAACATCATCGACATAGACCACGTGAATAATAGTACCAACATCCGAGTTAAGGATAAATAGAGAAGCATCAGAATAAGAATTTTTAAATCCAGTATCAATAAGAAACTGCCGCAAGGCTTGGTACCAGGCTTGCGGAGCTTGCTTCAAGCCATAAATAGCTTTTCTGAGATGACAGACATAGGTAGGATTGTCGGAGTCCGTGAAACCAGGCGGTTGCGACATGTAGACATTTTCAGCTAGGGGTCCTTGTAAAAATACGTTATTCACGTCAAGTTACTTTAGAGACCAACCATTTGTATGGGCAAGAGTAAGAACAATACGAATGGTTGTAGGTTTTACAACTGTACTGAATGTTTCTTGAAAATCAATTCCAGGTCGCTGATGAAAGCCTTTGGCGACCAATCTGGCTTTATAGCAATGAATCGTGCCATCTGAGTTCCGTTTCACCCAAAAAACCCATTTGCAGCCAACAACATTGCGTGCTTTATCTGGTGGAACGAGAGTCCAGGTACCATTTTTTATTAAAGCGTTAAATTCCTCTGCACATGCTTGTCTCCAATGCGAATGTTTAAGTGCTTGTGTGATTGTTGTAGGTTCAAAGTCAAGGCTGGTCTGCAGTTGAGTCGATAAACATAGCTTCTGAATTGGCTTGACGATATTATTCTTGCTACGGATGACCATATTATGTGAGTTTTGAACCTGATTGTCCACTGCTTGTGACGGAGGAGCTGATACAGCAACATTCTCGTCCTGAATGGACGACTGCAAGAGTGAGGCTGCAGCAAGTGCAGCAGCGGCTTGCGGCAATGGTAAGTCAGCCACATTCTCAAGATTATTTTGCATTAAGTCACTAGTAACTGCAGGAACAAAATTAACAGGGTTAGCAATTTTAGGTGAAGCTACGAGTGACGGAGCTGAAAACGCAGGCACTGGGACAGACACAAAGACTACAGGAGGTATCCAGAGAGCTGCTGAGTAATCAGGTAAGTGAACTGGCTGTTTTGATAATTCTTTATATGGAAAAACCGACTCGATGAATTTGACATGACGAGACACATATAATTGATCAGTAGAATTGTCATAAAAATGGTAGGCACTTTGGGAGGGCAAGTAACCTAGGAATAGACATGTTTGGATCTAGATTCAAGCTTGTGTTGAGTGTATGGCCTGAGCCATGGATAACATAGGCAACCAAACACTCGAAGGCGGGACAGATTTGGTTTGTGTCTAAATAGGCTGGTATACAGACTTACCATGTTGAGATTGGGTGAGGGCATTCTATTTATAAGGTAGACAGAAGTACAAAAACTATGTGACTAAAATTAAATAGGAATAGATGCATGAGAAAGTAAAGTAAGCCCAATTTCCACAATATGCATGTGTTTTCGTTCTGAAATTCCATTGTGTTCTGGACTGTGTGGTGGAGTAATCTGAAAAGAAATTCCAGCCATGGCTAGAAAATCTTTTAAAGCGATGTACTCTCCATCATTATCAGAATACAAGGTTTTAATTTTGAGATCAAAGAAATTTTCGACTAGACTCTTAAAACGAAGAAATACATCTTTAACCTCAAATTTAACTTTAAGTGGGTAAAAACAAGTATATCTCGTGTAATGGTCAACAAAAATTACATAATATTTGAAATTATCATATGATAATGCAAAAGATGTCCAGACATCAGAAAATATGATTTCCAGAGGTTTGGTGGAAGAAAGAGACGATTTTGAAAAAGGTAATTTGTGGCTCTTATTAATTAAACATGAGTGTCAATGTAAATTGCAATTGATAGATTTTGACGAAAAACTAGAAGAGTCTAATATAGCTTTGACAATTGGTGATGCAGGATGTCCTAATCGTGCGTGCCAATTGACGGACGAAACTGATGACGCTGGAAAACTTGCCGGACAAGCAGTGACTGTAGATGACATTGGCCACTCGTAAACTCCATTCTTAGGTACGCCCTTGAGAATTTGATTCCCCGTTAAAATTTCCTTCACACAAAAATCAAAGGGTGAGAATTCGATTGCAACATTATTAGTTGCACATTACTGGTAAACAGACACCAAATTTTTCTTCATTTGAGGAACAAAAAGAACATTGTCAAGATTTAGATGCTTAGTAGATGTGTTTAAAGTAGTGTTTCTAATATGGCTAATAGAAAGACCTTTACAATCACCGATTATAATGTCATCAGGACCATTATATGTGTTATGCAGGGAGAGGTTGGCAAGATCCGTTGTGACGTGATGTGAGGCCCCTGTGTCAAGCAACCAGGACTATGAACCGGATGATGAAGATGCAGCAGCAAAATTGGCAGACGGTTGCCATGGAGCAGCTGGGGTTGTTGTCAGCGGAACAAGACGGACACTCGGGCAGTGTCTGGCACTATGTCTCTGCATGCTACAAATCTGACATTTACCTTGGTAACCTCGACATGCTCCTGTACGATTAGTTTGCTGATTATTGCTTGAATTCCATGTTTGTTGATTGCTTTGAGGTTGCTGAGTAGTATTTGTAAACCATGATTGGTTGTTCTGGTGAACAGATTGCTGAGAGTTTTGAGATCGAGGGTTAGGAGTTTGAGACCCTTGTGTACCCCAGGAACCAGTATTTTGATTGAAGGTGAAGATCCTACCCGAGGACCGGTTGGTGGAATTTGCAGTACCTGGAAAGTGAGCTGGGGAACTTGGCGGCATCTCAGATTCAGCAACAATGAGCTTTTCAAGCAGCTCATCAAAAGAAATCGGGCTATCCCTGGCATTGACATTTAGTTTAACCTGATTGTAACAATCATCTAAACCTGCTAAGACTTTGTCGGTAAGATCCTCAGGATCCATTGGAGATTTTGGATAGGCTAAGTGATCGACATGAACACGAATAGATTACATATAATCTATAATTGTCCATTTGGCCTTTGACAAACTTTATTAAGTTGTGCTTTGACCTGTTTGATTTTTCCACGCAAAGCTTTAGCATAGATCGCTTCAAGTTTGTCCCAAGCTTCCTTGGATGTGTTTTACTAATGAGATGAATGGTATGATGGTAGGACTCAAGGCTCCAGTGATGGCGCTAAGAATGAGACGATCTTGATGAACCCAAAACGAGTAAGCTGGGTTTGGGGTGGTGGATGGAGCGGTGGAGCTACTAGCCATGTTTGGGGCGGTGGAGCTATCAGTAGGAACAATTTGGGGTGGCTGAGGCTTTGTGTCATCAATGAAGCCGAGGAGGTCATAACCAATAAAGATTTATAGAATTGAAAGTGCCAAGCCATATAGTTTGATGAAGTGAGTTTGAGAGGAGCTTGTGTGATGGGATTAATGATGATGAGGTTTGATGAAGTGGTTGTCATGGCTATAGGATCGGACATGGTGACAAGCTGGGAAAAGAAAAAAAGAAACAATGTATTTTGGACGATTAGTCGTGTGGCTCTAATATCGTGATAGAATTGAGTGTTTAAACTAGAATGATGTATTTTATTCAATAGCAAGATACCTCTTTATATACAAAGAGAGGTGAACTTATAATACAATTTATAATACCTAACTACTTAAGGATTATATCTAATGCAAATTTTAATATAGATGGGGAATTGGAATTAGTGAATTGGATTGGGGTTAGTGGATGTTGATTTGAGCTGAAGCCCATGCTATTATTTGGTTGGGGGTTTTCAAAGAAGGTAGAACTTTCTCATCCTGGATTTCATAATTACATGTCTATGGTGGATTGTAAAGATGAGGAAGGTGGGATTGAGTTTGGACTGGAACTCAATAAAGCCAAAATGGATGCTTTTACCGAGCTTTTTTACAAGGAAACTGATAGAATGCACGAAAACATTGCACATACCAGCTGTTTGTGAAAATGTATAAATTTTGTGCAAATAATCTGTGCAATGTTGTTGTTGTCTATAACACGTCTCTTTTTACAAACCTTTGAAGCTATTGTGAATAATTGCATTCACGAAAAAATTTATGACCCTTAGGATTTCAATGTTCGAATAATCTAAGTTCACTGGTAATTTTTCCCCCAAAAAAAAAGGTAAATGCTTGATGATGAGTATGACCAAGACTAAAGTTGTAAAGAACAAAAGATGCTTGATGAAACCATAATCGGTGAGCAAAGTGACCTAAGAAGTGCTTATGAAGCTCTTAGAATGCTTGGAGTTCATTCAAATGAAGCCAGGAGATCTCAAAGGAAGCTGCATTGTGCTGAGATGGAGTTGAAACTGGCAAAACTGTAGAAAAAGCTGACGAGAGTACCGAGCCAACCGAAGCTAATATGGGAACCTAATTGACAAACATGAAAAAGTTACAGGAGCCGTCAGAATGAAGGATTAATATAATGGATTTGATGGATAACTGCTGGTTTGAAAATTCCATCTTTCGATAAAGTTTCACAACGACAATTTGATCCTACGTCTCCAGTTTTATATTCGATAGACTCCCTCAGATTTGCCGGATCTTTCTGTACCTGCATCAACAGCTCATATTGGAATCCTAATGAAATGTTTAGGAGGTCATTTCTCAAAGGCATTGTTGTTTTAGAATATTTGATTTCCTTAATGCTCAGTTGTAAAGAAATTTGTAAGTGCACAATCCTTTAGTAATTGTATTATGCATGACTGTCACTATTGAATACAAAGCTTAAAACAATTATATTAGGTTTCGATTCATATTTAGAATAGGTTTTGGTTTGGTTTTGATTCCGACTTGAATTTGTATTAATGAAGGATTCAGTTTGATTAAGTTTCGATTTATTTTCAAAATTAGATTTGGAATAAAGACGGTAAGGTTTACAAGTTTGGTTCTAGTTGATTTACGAAACGGGCTTGAATAAAGTTTTGTTTCGGCTCAAGATCTTAGTGTGAGTTTCGAATTAGAATTATATTTTCAGTTGATAATATTAACTTTCTTCAAAATCTTCAATTCTATCAGCAGTAGCAATGCAAAATCTCAAAATAAAGCTGCACGTCCCCGTAAAATGAGACCATCTGATCGTCGTCAAGTCATCAAAACATATTCCTACTGTCATAGTCATCGGGAATTTAAATTCCTACAAGTTTGGTCGAGTCGCGCCTGCTTTCTCCTCTGCTGCATCTGAGTTCTTCAAAAGAAACTTCTCTTAAACTGTCTATACATGCAAATTGAGGCCCCAAAATTGAAATCTATCGGCAGATCATTGATTGATTCCGTCCCTCACAATAATCCACAAGGAAAAAAAGAAATTTGCAATAGGGAATATCACATATAATGGCAAACGTTTTATTTGAAGAATTCCAGACTGGATAACTATTAAATAATGCCCGGGAATCTGATTAATCCGATTAAACTCGTTTACGTTGGATCGAAAAATTTGTAAGCATCATATGCTCATGTAAAACTTTCTTTATTTTCAAGAGAAACAAGGAAACAACACTCGCACAGCGGAAGGCACACTCTATAACAAAACGAGAACACTCATTATACAGCTGAATGATGAAAAACACATGTAATGTCATCAGGGCATTCAAACACTTAAATTCTGTATATGATAGAGTGTACTCTATTCAGAACAGCTTCAAGCCTTGATTGAAATGTTTAGTGAAAGAATCCATCTCGGCCTTTTTGAGTTCTAATGCAAACTCAATCCCACCTCCCTCATCTCTACACTCAGCAAAAGATACTGCATTTAATACAGATTCAAGATGAGGCATTTCTACCTTCTTCGGAAATCCCCAACCAAAATCTGTCTTGTAAACATTAAATTTAGGAGAACTCGCAACTGCCAATACAATTGCTGATCCAAAAACTTGTTTGTCGTCTGCCGTCGCCCACTTCTCCATTGTTCTCATCGCTCCATCCCTCTCCAAATCTTTTATGCATTTTCCGATTGCTCTTGCTGCAACAATAAGTCCATTATCTGAAATTAGCTCACTTCTCTTAACATCCGCGGAAAATCTAGCTACACAATTTCCGAAATATGTTGTCGTTATTCCGGCAATTCGATTTCTCAAGTCTCCTGCGATAGAAAGACAACACAACTTGTCGTTGCCGCCATCTTCACTTTCTACTGATTTGATAAAACATACCCACATAAAAGAGCATGTTACAGCAAAAGAAGATAAATGGACAATGTCATCAGTACTACTATTTGAAATATACTGTCTCACTTTCCGGATGAAGGATTGGTTTATTACGAAAGTTGACCGAACTTTGTCTTTGTCAATTAGGTGATCGGTTTTTCGGGCCTTTCATGACCATTATAACTCAAATTACGATCTTGCCACTTCCGCAACCATCTAGACTCAAGCTCATAAGGATCTTCAATTTCATCTCTATTAAACGACGGCATCAGGAACTTATCAACTTCAACAACACCATTGGATCGGCAGATGGAAGCCCATGATTTCATAAACTCGACAGCGGTCCTTCCATCGGCTACTGCGTGGTCAGTCCCGATCCCAATGCAAATACCCTGATTCGGAAACAGAGTAACTTGAACCGCAAGAGGAGAATCCACACGTGTGCCATCGGAAGACACTCGTGTGGGGGGCAAAGTCAGAGCAAAACTTCTCAAAAGTTTGACATCTTTTATGTCGTTACTTATGACATGATCAAACTCACCTGAACAATGAGCAACAGTGAAAGAAACGGCGCCGCCTTCCGTAAAGAGAATGTATGGCTTCTGTGGCGGTAGTGGGAGTATGAGATTGGAAACGAAAGGGTAGAAGTACTGCAAAGTCAAAGAGAGAGATGATTTGAGTAAAGGAATGGCCGTTTCAGCGAATTCGTGATGGGAGTGAGGGTATTCGTAAAAGAAGAGACGTTTGAAGGTAAATTTCTTAGATCTAATCAGGAAAGGAATGTCAAGGAAAGTAAGAGGCAGTCTCAAAGTAGAGGGGAGGGAGCCTGGTGGTGGAGCCACTCGGAATTCATCGATAATTTCTACCTTATGCTCCATTTAGAAATTCGAAATTTAGAGTTAAGATTGATCAAGATGCATGTTCATAGTGTGGATAAATAAGAAAGATTGATGAACTGGAGGATGAGTTGTTAGATAAGATTCGTAATTCTAATATTTTACATTGTCATCTATAGGTTGTTGGTTCAAGAATCGGACAAATGTTCTTTGAAACTAAAAATAAAAAGAATTCATAGAATAAATTAGTTGACAATAATTGTATGAATAATTCGAAATCAAGAATTATTGGAACACTCATATTAGGAAAAGATTATTGAAAAACGGAATTGATCCTGTCACACACGCTCCTCGGCTCGATCTCTTAGACCTCTCTTCAATTCTAACCTCAGCTTTGTGTAATCCTGCAATTCTCAATTTGTCAAACTTGTTAGGTACACACGAAGCCCTACTAAATCCTGAAATCTTGAGGGTAGTCAAAGCACTTACGACATTGAAGCAAGAAAACCCAGAAAATTTATTACATTATCTCCAACAAAACCAACTCTACAACAATAATAACTATTCTCAATCTCAAATCCAAACCCAATTAGTCCCAACAACCTCGCAACAACCAGCAAATAATAACAATCAGTACCAACCTCTATCGCAATCTAATGTTGGGGAATCTTCACACAACTTTAACTGCTCATCAATGAGTAATATTGTCACGAAAGGAAATTTAAATCCTAATGACCCGAACTACGAATATGGATGTTCGAATCCAACCGCTCCAGAGAACTCGAGTCTACAAGGATTAAACAACGGAAACTTGTATAATCAGAGTTTTAACTTTGATTCTCTGATGTCAACGCCTATATCGAGCCCCACTCCACTGAACTCATCGTCAACAAATAATTTGAATACTACTGAAGATGAAAGAGATAGCTATTGCAGCAGCTTGTTGAAGTTTGAGATTCCAGAGAGTTTAGATATTAGTGATTTTATGTAAAGACTGATATTGTAAGTTTAAATTATGGACCTCGTGGGGGTCATATTGTATTTTGTTTTAATTTATTGTTTATTTGTTTAATTTAGTAAATTATTTATTTATTTCTTCTTATAGATCCTGCATATCATTCCCTTCTATTTTTGCCATGGGAGAGTTTGTTATTTTTGTTGTTTATGTACGGCATTTTCCACATCTTCTTGGAGTCTATTCCATCAGACGTAATTTTTCCTTTCATTGAATTTGTCCAGACGGAATTGCAGTTTTTTATTGTCATATGGGTTTAAGTCTACACAACTCCTTTTTAAATAGATATCTTTATTTAAATTTAGCTAACTCATCTCGAGTTGTAATCTCATATACTCAATTTTTTAAATATCAATGAAATTACAAAGTTTAAGTAAAAAAAAAATGTACAGCCAATTCAAATAAAGATGCAAAAGATATACTATGACTTTTATTTCATTTATACCTGTTGATCCAAATGTGTACGTGCTAGCAAGACCTTGAGAATTACTACTATTATAGGAAAAAATATTGCTTATACTTTAAGAGAAAATGAAGATTTTGCACAATCACTCCTAGTAATTATGACCACAATATATAGATATCGGAGAGATTGGTCTTAGTTAAATTACTCCAATTATGTGAAAGACCATTGGTATTAAATAGCTAGATGCAAATACTTCAAAAATAATAATAATACACTGATGTTAGATTCTTAACTTTTAAATAAAAAAATCACTAAATTAATATCGATGCGGACATTCTACAATCATAAATTATTAATGGTAGAAAAACAAACGATTAACTTAAAAAGAAAAAGAAAACGATGCTCTATCCCAATTTGTAAAATATATAAGAAATATATTGAAAATTTCAATGTCCAAAGACAACAATGTAATATCAAATGAAGCTTAAAAATCTTCAATGAAAATTTCTCAATCTAACAATGAGCTTAGAATTTTGATAAGGATCGGTTAGAATTTTCTTTCCCGCGAAACTTGTTGAAGAGTTAAATGTTATTACTGTATCCATCATCGATTAATAGTCACATTTTTTAATAATCATATTATAAAAAATGTGGCTGTTAATTAAAAATGGAAGAAATACATTTTAGAATGATTGTAATTACATCATGTGGGGTTATAGAGATAAGGATCTATCAAATATTTAAATTTAGTCAAGTTGTTGCATCGAAATCTCTTTCTTATAACTTTTTTTTTCCAATTTTACTATTTAGTTCAAAAGTTGTATGCAAAGTGAGTGTGACATGTCAAGGAAAAAGTTCTTTCTAAATTACATCCAATTGAAAAAATTAGTTTAGTGGGTGGAGGATTATCAACACTTATAAGACACACCAAATATTGGTGCATCACCGATGTGAGATATATTAATACTCCCTCACACGAAAGGGCCCAACACGGGCACAGTTGGAACGTGGAGTTAAGACGGCCTAGGGCCAACACGCGCAGCACAGCTGGGATTCTAACACTAGAAACGGATTGAGCTCTGATACCATATAAATGGGCCTAACTCCAACCCAAAAAGCTAGCATAGTGAGCGGAGGATTGCCAACACTTATAAGACACATTAAACATTGGTGCCTCACCGATGTGGGATATATTAACACACACGCTCATTAATCGTGTTTTTCCATTGTAATCATTTCCATGAAGAAATCATGTAAATGGACGGCTTGCTAATGAAATATACTTACCAAATTAGTATAAATAAGTCATCCGAATGAACTTTTTGCTAGCTATATATGGAATTCAAGAAATTCTTAAGAATTTATTCGTATAAGTATGAGGGAGGATGTTGTAGCTGCAGTCTTCTCTTTGTGATTACAAAGAGACCGTTTATGTGACTCGAACTCGTGATCTTCAAGCCACAAATGAACAATCTTAACCGATTTCATCAAGACTTGCCCTCAAAATGATAGACGTCTAAATTTTGTAAATGCAAAGAGCATTTTGATTTACAAAGGCTTAAAGCATTTCGGGTACAAAGGCTTAAATCATTTCGGGGTCTACTTCTTCGAAAATGGATTGATCAATTTCTACAGGAAATTGATTGGTTGATCAAATTGTCTCGAGATCATTAAAACAAAAAGGTTATTGATGTCGTAGTTGGAATAAAATTTTCTATTTGGTTCTATGTACTTTTATACTCTCTTCGTCGTTACTTATAATTTATTGGAAAAATGATAATTAATTAAGAATGGTAATAGTAAATCTCAACTCCCAGCCATCGGAATTAGTTTCAAAAGTGAAAGTTTGTCTGCACATACATATGTCTCTTTTTCCACTTTAAACAACTCGTGCAAAATTCCTGCCCAATGCGTACGAAATTATGGTACAAGCAATTCAAGCTTAATATGGTGTGGTAGAAATCATCTCGTCATAATTAATTTTTCAAAATGATTTTTTTTATTTTTTTATGGACATATGACTCTTATCATTAGAGATCGATAGTCATAATTTCTAATTAGTATAGTAGACACTATTTAACCTTCACGTTCAATACATTTATGAATTGGAAAGGTTACATTTTTCTCGAAGACTATCGTAGCAATCGAGTTGATCAAAGAAAAGATCAAGTCAAACCACATTAAAAACACGATATAATTTCGAGTTTTGACTTATTTGTATTAGGAACTTCTACTTTAAATGAGAGCAAAGACGAATTTCCTTACTTACATATCTCCTGTTGTGTATTGAAGCTGGCCGAGTGTTTATATATATAGAGTGTTATATATATATACCATGTGATAAATTGAAGGGGATCTGGACCACACAAAAGCTACCTTTTGACATTAGTATCTATCATGTCTATTAGTATTTGTTTGTCGACGTTGTACATATGCATCATATTTGTAGTAATTTCAAACAAGAAAACCTCACGCGTGTTATATATATAATATAATATGGGGGCGATTTTGTTAAAGGACTTGGAAAGGAGAAACAAAAATGTTCTGATTTTCTTCACATAAACAACATGTGCAAGAATCTAACGGAAACATGACATAAGTATTTCTATATAATCTTATCTTATTATATATGCTAAAAACACAGACCGTCTTAATCGCACAGTTAATTCAATTGTTCAATTTTCAAGATGTTGGAGTAGAGTGTATTTTAACACAGGACTACTCTAACATCAGCTACTTTAACAATAAGCGGAATAATTAATTGCAGAATAATAAGGAAAGAACAAGCGATATTTTTACGTGGTTCGGAGTCAGAATAACTCCTACATCCATGAGACCTTGTCCAAGAACTGTTTTACTATTTCTGAGGTTATAAGTATAGATTGGAATTTTCCTTAGCCAATCCTCAACTGTACTACACCATCTATACTGCTTTCCAACCCCTAGTAAAATAAACTCTACTTCTTCGACCGATAGTAATTGGAATTTTCCTAGCTAGCCCGCGACTAACGACACACACACCCAAAGCCTAAGTAGAGTCTACTACAACCAAGCCGGTTATAGGATCTCTTTTTGAAGAAGATTAACTTGTAGCAAAATATACTTTTATATGTGTCTTTATAAATAGACGGATCAGTGCAATATTACAGTCCTAAGAAACCCAAACAAGAAAATCTAAGATTACCTTGAATTAGCTCTTCGATAGACGACGTCTGATCTTCTTGTGAAGAGTGCGCGTGAATAGTAACTGTGAATAGCGCTCATGAACAGTAAAGCGTGTGAATAGTATTCTTGTGAACAGTAAAACGCACGAACAGTGGCCATAACTGCGTGAACAGTACAACACGCGCCAAATTTTTCTACCTTTAACTTGTTTATTTAGGCATGTAGACATATAGTTTAAATGTAAACTCTTATTCCAATTAGGAATCAATCTCTGAAATATCTTCTCCATAAATCAAGAATATCTAGATATTATGTGGAGATTATATTTATAAAGAGATATTTAACTTGATTTTAATCCATGAAGGCTGCTATAATTCGAATTAATTCTTCAAAATTAATGCAATGAGCCGAGCCAAACCAGGTCAAAGATGACAAACCGTAACGAATCGAATCGAATTGAATATTGTCGTCACATATACAAATAGGAAGAATATAGATTTTGACAAATTGATCATCTTTACTTCGCGGATGATCCTTTCTTGTTCAGTAAGAGGGTGATGAATTCTCGATTCAATGATTGAAGTCTCAGCTAGATAGATTTTATGGATATTTTGGCTTACAAGTTAGTGATGAGAAAAGTAATATTTACTTTAATGGAGGACATAGTGAGAAGAGGGTCACAATTCTGCGTGGCAGTGGATTTAAGGAGGGTGTCCTACTAGTGTGGTACCTTGGAGTTCCTTTGATCTATACAAAATTGAAGAAAGAGCACCGATCGTTACTTATTGATGATGTCTCTTCTAGATTGAGTGGCTGAAAAATTAAACAGTTGTCATATGCTGGTCGTTTGACCTTAGTGTGTTCTGTATTGCATAACATATCGGTGTTTTGGTGTATCGCTTTTCTTATACAAAAAGCCATCATCAAAGTTATTGAAGCAAAATGTAGGTCTTTTCTTTGGACAAGATTAGAGGAGTCAAAGAAAAGTTTGGTGGCTTGGAAAATCAGTGTGTAAGCTAAAGCAAGAAGGAGGACTTGGAGTTTTTGATTTGGCTACTTGGAATAAAGCGGCTGTCGAAAAATAGGTATGGACTATTCTTACTGTAAAGTCCTCCCTATGGGCCATGTGGATTACTGAAACGAAAGTGAAGAGGCTTAGATTTTGGGGTCTCCAGAAACTTCCTGACATTAGTATAGCTTAAGGAAATTTATTGGATCTGCGTGGTGATTTAAAACATTTTTTTGGCTAGAACGAAATGTTTCTTTCTGGTTTTATCCATGGTTGACGAAAGGTGCATTATCTTAGCAATTCTCGGAGATTGCAAAGTTAACCAGGTATATATATATTACTGACAGTGGCTCCTCCATGTACCAATAAGCTTCGAAATTGCAGAAGCTTGGGAGGCTACTAAAGTGGTTTCGTTTCGTTGATGCCATATCAGATCGTCTGGACTGCCAATAAAAAAAGTGCGTACACTATTTCCTCGGCCTATGAAGTACTCCAAAGTAAAGCCCCAACTGTATGGTGGGCAAAGCTGGTTTGGGGTAAGGGTCCGAGCACTTAACATAGTTTTGTTTGTTGGCTAGCCATCCTTAATCGACTAGCTATTATAAAACGAATCTATCGATAGGAAATATGTTCTGATATTATTTGTCCTAGTTCTTGTGTGATGGATGAAACACAAGATCATTTGTTTTTTTAGTGCTCGTTCTCTGCTTTGGTTTGGGCTGAAGTAATGAGGTTTGCTTCTGTGACATGGTCACTTAAACACTGGAGAAGGGAGATAAATTGGTGGTGTCGCAGGGCTGTAGGTAAGTCACAATTGGCTATGCTTCAAAAACATATATTATGCGCGACTATATACTACATTTGGAAGGAACGGAATAGATGTGTGTTTAATGGTCAATCGGCTAATTTTCTAAGAGTGGTTGGTGGCACTAGAGAGTTAGTTTTGTGTTACTCTACTTGTGTCGCAAATAGGAATTTTGATAGTTTGATAGCACAATGGCGCTTTGTATACATTGCGTGCTTTATTGTGATTGATAGTGTTTATTTTTGTATACTTTGTTTCCGGCAGTTTGCTATGGTGTATGAAAATTACTTACTTACCAAAAAAATATACATATATTTCAATAAGATTATAATTCTTAAAATAAACTCAAAATAACTATAATCGGTTTATCGTATATTTTTAATTAAAGCGTATAACTACCGTATTTTTTTTTCCTTCTTAGTCTAATATTTTCACATAAATTTTTTTAAAAAAATTCTAATAGAATTATTAATAATTACTTATACGATCGATTTATAATACGAAATTTTCATCGCCACGAATAGAAGCCTGAGTTGTATATATAGAATAGGAATAACAAAATTAAGTTACTTCAGTTGCAATTATATTGACAAAACAATTATAATTTATAAAAATAATTATTTTATTTGTTGATTTTATTCTTGCATTGAATTTCTATGCTTGTTTTTTTCCGTACTTAAAGAGATTATAATTTCTATGAATCCAATTACTACCTACGACTCTATTCGTATTATAGGGACCTCTCGACTATCCTACAATCTAATCAACCCTCAATAATTTTTATCTCTCGATGATAATTATTAACGAAGTTGACAGCATTAATTTCTA
Source organism: Rutidosis leptorrhynchoides (assembly GCF_046630445.1). Classification (NCBI taxonomy): domain Eukaryota; kingdom Viridiplantae; phylum Streptophyta; class Magnoliopsida; order Asterales; family Asteraceae; genus Rutidosis; species Rutidosis leptorrhynchoides. The sequence goes on from NW_027266726.1 coordinate 61,722, forward strand.
CGATCAAGATAGGTTAACTCGACTTTTTTGTATATCTCCATCCTAATAGCAAATCAATTCAATTGATCGAGTTATTCTTGTTCTTCGTTCTAAACCTAATTTACCCTCTCAGGTTTCACTAGATTAACCAACAATTCAACAGTTGGCCAAACAATTGAAAGCATTAAGTAAATGAACAAGAAAGCATACGAGGTTCATAAATAATAACTAAAATAACGGGAATTCAATACATGCTAAGTAAGCTCCATCTAATCCTAGAATAATAAAATTAGTTCATGATCATAGTAGGAAATCAAAGGTTGCGAGAGTTATACATGATTACACAAATAACGAGATAGAATTAGTAGTAGATGAATGGTCGTTGGTTGATTCGAACTCATCCGCCTTCAATCTTGTTCTCTGTGTTTTTCTTCTCGTCAGAGTGTCTTTTTCTGCTGCAGAATAACGTGTCTTCAAATTTAGGTTAAATAGATATTTGTACTTGCTCAAAATCATGTCAAAATAGGAGTAGGAATAACAACGAAGCAACACATCACGATCGTGCCACGTAGGCGCCACACAAGTGCCATGTGTGCCGTACGAAGTCACGGTCTTGAGAATTGTTGGACATGCCCGTGGCAGGCTGCTTCAAGCCAATTCACGCCATACTTTCTTTAACTTTCCATTATTACACTCCACATCCTTCAACTTTTGCCTTCTTCGCACTTTATCCCTTGAACTCTTCAATACTTCAAATCTAATCCAAAACTTCGTTTTTTTTTAGTACAATTCAACCTTGGTTCCTACAATGACACGAAATAACACAACGAACATAAAATGCAAATAAATACAACTAATTTACTCGATAACATACAAAATATTAGATATAAAGATATAGATAATTATACATAAAAAATAATTATCAATGCCCATTCTTGCCGCCCACATAATTGCAAGCCATGCTACTAGAGTTTCGGCATGTAGTGAGTCTTCAATTACACCCAACAAACCAGATTCAGCATACACAACCCTTCCTTCACTATCTCTAGCTATAAATCCAAAACTATTTGTAGTCAAGCCAAAGGAAAAGGTTGCATCAATATTTACCTTAATCACTCCTTCTTGTAGGACATGCCAATGATCATGATACTGTTGTGATCTGCTCGAGCGCTATACAATAAGCACTTGGTCTAAAGTTGTGTTCTCCGGCATCCAATGGTTAAGAGCTTCCTTGCTGCAAGTAACTCTTCCACGAGCCCCTTCGAAAATTGTTCGATTCCTGTTAGTCCATATCCACCATGAAGCAGCCACAAATAGCAAGAGTTCATCATCCAATAATCTAGTAAAGACATGATTGAGCCAAGTAGCATAGTCTAGAGTAAGATCTTCAAGAATGAAATTAAGCAATCCTCATAAAGCTTTTGCCCAACAACAATCTCTAAATAAATGCAAGGCAGTCTCAGGATGGTTCATGCATACCTCACATGCGCCTGGCAGGTCCATGCCCCGACGATTAAGGTTAATTCGAGTTTCGAGAAGACCTTTACAAAGCTTCCAACCAAAGTACTTTACATGAGGAGGTAATTTGAGCAACCATAACTTATCCCATTATGTAAAGGTCGACACGGCAGGCCGGTCCTCAATAGCTCGAGATTTTGTCAGTAACTGCTTCGCAATATAGTAACCTGATTTAAACTGATAATCCCCATTACGCGAATGGCACCATACAAGTTGATCAGAACACTCCAAACTCAGCAATGAAGAGACAATGATTGCATTTACTATATCACTAGAGAAAAGAGATCTCAATAAAGACACCTTCCATTTTAGAAGACACCATTCAAGCAAACTACTGACACGTAAATCAAGATCAATCATAATTGAAGGGAAAGGTACCTTAAAATTTGGCAAGTTTTTAACCCATCTATGTGAAAAGACACGAATATTCAAGCCATTTTCTAACCTCCATCGACCTCCACGTAGCAAGACTTGCCGAGATTCACACAGCGCAAGCCAGAGGTCAGAAGGATTTTTTCCTACCATTGCATCAAGGAAATTCTAATTCGGATAATACTTGCTTTTCAGAATACGGGCCATCAAAGAACTCGGTTGATTAAGAATTCTCCGGCTCTGCTTGGTCGGGGGGCAAGATTATATGCTATAAGAGAGCGAAAGCCGAGTCCTCCTTCTCTTTTAGGCATGCACAGCTTATCCCATGAAGCCCAACAAATTTTCCTCTTTCCACATTCTTTCCAATTTACAACTTTGTTCTTTATTATAATTCTTAAAATCAAAAGTTACTATCATCCTTTTTTAAAATCAAAAGAACACTAACTATATTTTTAATATAAATAACAAAAAATTTTATTGATAAGAAGAGAAGCACTACCTAAGAATCTAGGAGAAAACATATACTTTCGTCCCTCACGTGATACCTGTAACACTTTTTCAACTCCTCACGTTTTGTTAGCCTAAAAAATCGCATGTTTCTCGCTAGCGACCGTACATACTCCTTTGCCGTTAACTTTACATATGTGGCACCTAGTGGCGCCTAGTTAGCTAACGAATCAATATATTTATGACACATGTCATCTGAATAGTCAAAAAAATTGGCACGTCATCAAAAAAATTCCATATTTTCTAGGCGAAAAATTGTGACATGGCCAAGAAAGTGACATATCACTGACACGTGACGCAATTATAAGAGTCCATTAGCTGACTAGGCATGAGTTGGCACCACAAAGCGCCA